>NC_057715.1:1945895-1965225 GCF_004010195.1 Chiloscyllium plagiosum | reverse complement strand
CACCTGCCAGCACCCGGCCCATATCCCTCCAAACCCTTCCTATTCATATACCTATCCAAATGCCTCTTAAATGTTGCAATTGTACCAGCCTCCACCACATCCTCTGGCAGCTCATTCCCAATCATACATAATTTTGCTATTCATTTGGATGATTGATCTGGAATTTAACTTCACTGTTCATCAAATAGACCTTTGGCCTATATACTTTACTCAAAACGTATCAACCTTTGTTTTAAAAACTTACATTTGGTTTAGCATCAGTTGTTGCAGCAAAATATCGCAAATGCCTACCATTCTGAAAAAATGATCCTTAATGTCGCCCGTGGCAGATAGACTCCAATTTTTACATTGCCCACCACCCCGAAATGGTTTTCATCCGTCCAGATGTTCAGTACTCCTTATTATGTTGAATACCCGTCTATTAACTCCCAAAGCGCCCTCTTTGCCTCGCTTTCCTTCTACCCCTCTGTCTTTCCCTCTCTCAGCCTTCCCTATCTCACTCTCCCCCTCCAAGCCCACCCCCTCTCAGTTGATTTTAGCGTGAAGGAAGAAAATTTAAAGGTCTTTATTATGAGTTGTCTAGTTAATTTGTTTCGGAAGTTATCAGCTAGGATGGTTCCATTTTCAGCTGGCACCTACATGTCCAACTTTACAATACTTAATGTTTTTTAATAATTTTGATGGGTCAGATAAAAGTAATTTGCGGAGCATAATTTGGCATTCAAACAAGAACTTGTCTATTTGACTGTTTTATACGTGATATAGTTTTCACATTAGCTGAGCCATTCATGGGGGAGACCTTCATAATCCTTAATTAGGAAAGAATAGTGGAATTTCGGACTTTGTTTTAGATTACAGATTGTAAATTGGAATTGATTTCTTGAAGATTTTTTAACGAGCTGCTTTGTGAATAAATTTGGTACAGTCTGATTGGATAAAACATGTATATGAAAGCTATTTCAAACAAGGAATGCTTGTAGGTGGCTTAACTATTCTACACCTATAGTTACTGTTACTAATTTTCCAACTGGCCAGCAAACATTGCCTCGCTGTAATTACTGAACGGAATCACCGCTCCCAAACTGTACCCTGGAACATAAACGAAGATGGACTGCAAGCTTCCTGATAGACAAGCTCAATGAGCCTGTTTCTTATGTCATGTTCTTTCTGCTATTAGAGTAGTTATTCATGTAAGGTTACTCTGCAAAAGCATTTACAGGACTGTAGCCTCTGGTAGTGACACAAAGTAGGTGGTAAATAATGCTTTAAGATTGGTCTGACTGAAACAGAAACTTTGGAGTTTTGAGGAAAGTAAATGCAAGGTTATACTTTAAGTATGGTATATCTAACTAAAAAGTAAATCTTTTCTTCCCAACAACTTTTTCCAGATTTCAAATTGTACTCATTGCATATTTTTAGGGATGCATATATTTTGTTGCAATTCATGGAGGTTCAAAAGTATTCAACTTGTTTACATTAATAGTTGCACCAGTCACTGAATAAATGTGTTTGCAATGCACAATGGTAAAGTTTAAATTTAATATTTGGATGTTTTTAATTTGAAAAATTATTCATATGTGGAATTCCAAGATCCAGTATTTAATTTGTAATTAATTGCATTTATTCCTTTAGTTGGACGTTGCAAATGACTAAGACTAACCTGAAGTGTTCTCCAAAGCAAAATTAGAATGTTCAGATGAATATTCATTCAGTTTGCATTTGGTTCAGGTTCAGTGATTTCCTAAATGATTCTATGACTATATATTGCTGGGAAAAAAACTTTTGAAAGTTTTTGTCTTGTCCTCACCCAGACAATTCACAAGATCCCTACCCTAAAGGGAAACCAGTTGTGTTGATTGGTTAGACAGTGGACTCTTAATTCATAGAGGCATGTCATTGAGAATGCATCAGTTAATAAATGGCATTTAACTACCAAGCTTATTTAAATTTTAAACCATGGATAAAAGCAAATTACTGCGGATGCTGGAATCTGAAACCAAAAGAGAAAATGCTGGAAAGCAGGTCTGGCAGCATCTGTAAGGAGGGAAAAGAGCTGATGTTTCAAGTCTAACTGACCCTTTGATAAAGGCTCTTTTCTCTCCTTACAGATCCTGCCCGACCTGCTGAGATTTTCCAGCATTTTCTCTTTTGGTTTTAAATTTTAAACCAATTTGATTCTGACTGGCCAGGGCATTGCCCTGAGATTTGTGCCAATGAATGGCTGTTTTGAAATGGGCATTCTGCAAGTCCATGTTCTTCCTCTTTACAAAGAACAGGCTACCGTGTACTGTTATATGTAGCTTCCAAAACACACACACATGCCACACTGTTGGCCAGACATGCCCAAAACTCAACTCAAGCATAATTTTTGCGCACTCAGGATTTTGTAGCAAATATTATTCAATCGCAGAATCACATCTAATGTTGGACACTGAATTATGGAAGCACAGCTGAATTGGAAATTGTTAGTACCTTGCTTGTGGGAGCTGGCAAAAGGATATGTTGTTTGACATGATCTGTCAGTCTTAAGAACATGAGGCTGCATAACTACTATTACACTGGACACTTGCTTGTTCAATTCTGTGGTTTGGGAATTGCCCTATCAGTCAATTTCACTGATATAAAATTTTTAAAAGCTTTGTTAACTGTCAGTTGTCATTGGCAACATCTCTACCAATTAAAATTCACTTATCAACAATTCTCCTGTCGTTACAATATAAATGTTTTCCCTTACATGGATATTTTTGCAAATTGTTCTGATAGTAGACGAAAAGTTTCAAGAAATTGTCTTTTTTTCAGCAGTAATTAAGTTCTGCATTATCAAATGGCTATTATATTTCTACTGAGTTGGGCCCCAACCACTTGGGAAAGATCAGATTCCTGAGCAATTGTAAAAGAAAAATAAGCAAAATATAAAACAATCTTTCTGCATTTTAAATAAACCTTATCTTCTGTTAACAATATTTGTTTATAGTGTCTGCACACTGTACGCAGTATAATCATAATTATGTTGAATTCAATTTGTGCTAAACTATATAAAAGAGCTGAAAGAACTGCGGATGCTGAAAATCAGAAACCAAAACCGAAATTGCTGGAACATTTCAGCAGGTCTGAAGAAGGGTCACTTTACTTAAAACGCTAACTGTGCTTTTTCTCTGCAGATGCTGCCAGGTCTGCTGAGATTTTCCAGCAATTTTGTTTTGTACTGAACTCTATTTGAGCTTTAACTTTGGTTCTCCAAAATTTTCATAGCATTTTTCGATGTGGTCATTCATCATTAACTATCAGTTTTGAAATGAAATATTTCAAAAACAATCTATCTCCCTTTAATCAATATTTTTGTATCTCTATTCTGCGTCCATTAAAACTAAGCAGTTCTACAACCTTGTCCTTCTCCAATGTCTAGTATCATTAAGATTATAAAATCTCTTTCTCTCAATTCTGACTTTCCCAGGTTCTCAAAACTGGAAGAACTTGATCATCTTCCTCCTTGCTGTCCTTAGTGATTAAATATTGCAAAGATTAAAAATGTAATTATGATCCATTTTAAACTTTGGTGTATCCATTTGTTATGGATTTTGGCACTTCAAGGTTTTTTTCCTCAGTTTCAGGGGCATGCTGAACACAAATGAGAGAAAAGGAAACTAACAACTCAAGTTCCAGTTTCACTAAATCTCCAGTTTTCTCCAATCATACTGGATTCTCCAGAATGTCACATTGCACAAAACCAAATGTGGTGGCTTGAACCCGCTATCACCTTTTTTTTTCAGGTGATTCACCAATCCATTGTTAATTGGAATAGATGCAGCAGATCATTTATGCATTGTTCTGTGGTAAATATTGGGTTGGTTTCTGGTTAGTCTTTAATAATGGATTATTTTTCTAACCACTTAGGATTTTGTTAAAATATTAACCTGTTTGGAAGCAGTTATTAATAGTGCAAATGCAGAGCAGTGCTGAGTGCTGTCATTGACTCTGCTTTTCACACTGGTCTAGTATTGAACTGTTTGAACAGCCTTAACATTGCCTCATTGGCAGAATGATATTCCATAACAATGTGTGTAGTGTCAGCATTTTGCAGAATCCAGTATGACTGAAGAAGGCTGTCACTTTAGTAAAGCCAGAATCTGAGTTGTCATGCATTCAGCGCTTTCACTAATCTTGACTTGTTGATCCTGACCCACTCTCTTTGAACTCTTCCGAAGATGAACGATGCTATAAATAAGTAATTACTGAGTATGTATTAGAAACTTAAAGACTTAAGAACTCAAGGAGGAAACCAGATAAGTGGTTGCCAAATTTTGATTTGGTCCTAGTTTACCTCAACGCAGAAGATTGTTTTCTTCTCACTTCTGACCGCACCCCACTGTTGTAAGAATAGACCAAGTTGTGCTGTTCAGGAGTACAGTCATGCCACCTCAAGGGACAATTTCACATTCTTTTTATTAAGTAAAAATAGGCGTATGTTCTCACATATCGAGACCATCGATGTCTGTTAGGTGTGTCGATTTTAATTTACAGCTGTTTCTAGATGTTGCGTGTCTTTTTATCTGTGAATATGTTATAAATGTCCACATTTTCAATCACTCTTAACTTTTCTACACCTGGCACTTCTTAGGAAATGTGTGGAGATTTAGCTTATTATATTGTGAAGTTCTTTTCCAAAAAGCTAAAAACCAAACTGTCTGTGATGAGTCATTTGTATTTTAGAATAAAAATAGATCTTGAAAATGCCTAATGGGCTCCTCAGCACTGGAATAACGTGGAGTCCCAGCATACAAAGGGACTGCTGTGCTGCATTAAGACATAATGGCCTGTGCATGTTTACATCAATATCACTCCACTGTATTAACTAGATTCTGTTTAAATAGATTTTGAAGGAAATATTATAACGTCATTTAGTAAAGTCATAATTAAGTATAGTCCATGCAGGTCCATTAGACATGATAAATTTGTTTGTCCACTGGGTGTGGAGCATGACAAAGGCAGATCTTCAAGAATTATTACCACTCTGAAAGGGAATGAGCTCATGCCGGTATCATTTTGCACCACACTCTGGCCTTTTGGAAAACTGAACTCACCAACCCCTAACATTCATGTATATTTTTGCGTGTCTCTTATCTAAATTTGTAGAATGCTATTTGGTTGCACTTATCATGTTGAATGTTTATGTATTTGTTGGCTCCCTTTATTATTAGCTGCAGTGTCTTGGTTGGAATTATGACCATGAGCATTAGGTGACTGCTGTAGCAACAAGAAACAAAAGCTTCCCATATCAATTCAACAAACTTTAACAGGTTGCTAATATTAAACTTTATTGTCTGTATAATGCAAAAATGTGCCATCATGGAAGTATCCATTAAATGTAGAATTAAGAATAGGAATCAAATGCATTGGAGTAGGGTTTTTCTATGGGTTTGCTTAATTAGTGCAGAGAAAGGGAAATCTCGCCAGAGGATGTCTCACTGCTTACAGAGTTCAGCATTTTCTGTTTGTCTTCTAATTTTAATGGCAAGAAGTTTCTGTAACAGGCATTCAATCAATCAGCTCTCCTGTACTTACTACATAGAACTCTTCATATGCAGCTTGAAGCATGAAAAGTGCAAAATAGGAGCGGGAGAAGGTCAGTTGACATCAGAGACTCTTCTTCCATTTAATAAAATCAGCTGATCTGAAATCCACTTCCTGTTTATCCCCTCTTCCCATTTGTGACTCCCTTGCCATCTAACCTGTTTAGCTAAATCCTAAAATTATTAGATGATTCTGACAGCACTGTTCCCTGGGAGCAAAGGTCATAAATCAGTAACCCTCTGAGAGAAAATAAAATCTTCCTCTCTATCTTAACTGGAAGATCCCTAATTTTTAAATAATTGCTCTAGTTTTTGTCTTTTCCATAAGAAAAAAATATTGTTTCAGCATCCACCCTTGTCAAGTCCCCTCAGGATCTTAGATGTTAAAAAAAAATCACCCCTCATTCTTCAAAATACAAGTGCACACAAGTCTGACCTGTCCAATCTTTCCTGTATTGAAAGGATTATCTCTTGAGGAATCAATCATTTTCCAAAATGCTGAACAGCCAAAAGTAGATTTGTTTGTTATTTTTCAAATAATAATTAAACATATGAGAAAGAAGCATTTGCAGGGCCATGACCAAAAAATAAGAGAATGTAGGTAATTAATTACCTCTTTCCGAGACTTTGGCATGATGAGCTGAATATCCTGTTGTATAATGGTTGCACCTTAAGCTTGATTGCCATTTGAGACAATGCAAATAAAGATGAAAATCTTCTTCATTCCAGAATGTAGCTGGTGCGATCTGCACTAAGGAGAGCCATATATTTAAGTTTGCTGTTGACTCCACGTGCCATATCTCTGTCTGCACCTTCCTGGCAGCTGTAATATAGTATCCTGAATCCTGTACTGTTACCCTGATGCACTTGTATAGTACAATCTGCCTATAAAGCGCATACGACAACACTGCAATGTACCCTGATACATGTGACAATATGAAATTACATTCTGAAGCACATCTGGGAGTAGAAAGAGTCACTGATTGAACTGAGTGGGCAAAACTGGCTTAAATGGCGATTAGTTATGGGAAAGGTGAGATTATCTACTTTGCACACAAGATAAATTGATATTTTTGAAATGGCAAGTGGCTAGGAGGAACTGAGAAATTTAGGGGTTCATGTATAAAAATCACTGAAGACAAATATTCAGATATTTTACTAAGATTAGAGGGTTTGAGTCAAAGTGTGACGTTGAAAAAACACGGCAAGTCAGGCAGCATCCAAGAAGCGGGAGGGTCAATGTTTCGGGCATAAGCCCTTCATCAGGATTGGGGGCTGGGACGTTTTTCACTGGAGTGTTAGAGGCTGAAAGGTGACCCGTATAGAGGTTTATAAAATAATAAGAGGCAACGATAAGGTGAATAGTCAAGGTCTTTCCCTCAGGGTAGGGGAGTCCAAGGCATAGATTTACTGTGAGAGGGGAAAGACTTATAAAGGGCAAGTTTTTCTCTCAGCTTGGTGGGTGTATGGAATGAGCTGCTGTAGGAAGAGGTAGAGATGGATACAATTACAACAAGTGAAAGGTCTATGGGTAAGCATGCCAATAGGAAAGGTATTGAGGAATATGGGTCAAATGCGGGAAAATGGGATTAGTTCAGTTTAGGAAACCTGGTCAGCATAGACAAGTTGAGCTGAAGGACCTGTTTCCATGCTGTATGATTCTATGACTCAATAATTCATAACAGGAGGGGAGCTATTATGGCAAAATGGTAGTATGCTTACCTTTGACCCAGGTTCTAGGTTTAAGTCCAAACTGCTCCTGATGTATCTCCTAACATATCTTTCACAGTTTCAACCTGTCCAGACAATTCAGGTGGAGTTTTCATAATTTACATTGTTAGCTGTCTGTCATGAGTTACAAGACCTAGTAGATAGATGGAATTAAGAACAGGCCAGCCATAATCTAATTAAAAAGCAGGAGAGGCTCAATAGATGTCCCCTGTTCCAAACTGAATACACAACTGCAGGATATAGAACAGAATAAACTTTGACCTGTTAGAAACTATTCAAGTTTAGGATGGAGAAAAGTAACACTATTCTTAAATGTGTATGTTTTTCTGAATATGTATTTTGTTTTATTTGCAAATTATGTTTGTGTGTGTGTGTGTGAGGGCCAATGCGAGCTGAGTTCTATTTGTGTTATTGATTGCAGATTGTTCCCTTAAAAGAAGGGACCTATTTTAATTCATGAAAATTGACATCATTTGCTTGCTCCCTTTTTACTTATTAGAAAGAGAAGACTTGGAAATGCTGTTTTTGGAATTGTACCCAAGTCTCATGAAGACGTTTAAATATAAGCAATGCCATACTTGTGATTTAAAAATCTGTATTGTTATATGGTTTTGAAGTTTCATTGCATTTTTAAATATATGCAACAGGAAGAGGAGGAAGAATCATTTGAGGGAACGTTAGAATTTTGTCGAGGTGGTGATGGACAACCGAGGCGTTCAGCAAGACCTACCCAACGGTATTATCAACCCCCTGGAGCAAGAAAGTGATGCAGGTAAATAACTGTTATTAGCAATCCATATTTAGTTAACAGACTTAATTAGAAGCCTCTTCCTGATGAAGGACTTTTGCCCGAAACGTAGATTTTCCCGCTCCTCGGATGCTTTTCCTGCTGTGCTTTTCCAGCACCACTCTAATCTAGATTCCTTAATTAGAAGGAGCCAACTGGAATATGCAAGCACAGACAAACCAGTTGAATTTCTGCAGAATATAGCAAATGATTTTATTACGGTTATTTATGATCCAAGATCAGATGTGCACAACAGTTTTAAGAAGATTGCTATCTTTTGTTAAGCAGTTTGATTGGTGTTTGTTAGAATCTTGGTTTATAAGTAATTTCAGCACAGTACTGTAACAATCTGCCTTGAAGTTATTGCATTGGCAGTTTTGGTGACAGCATATATGAACTTTGTATTTCACAAAAATTTACAATGCAAAAATGTGACCATATTGATATTTCGCATCTACGATTTCGTATAATTATGGCTAGAAAAACAATTTTGAAAATACTGTAGATCTAAATTGTACTTTCTCTCTGGTCCAAAGCAGATTCTTGCATCTTGTGGGTTGCATTTTGTAAACAGCATACTATCAAAGGAATGCATGCTGCAATCCAAGTATTCCAAACTAAGACTTGTCAAGATTCTAGAGACATCTCATCTATGAATACAACCCCTTTTTTGATATCTACAGTTTGAGCAACATAAAACACACTTTGTTTAGGATGTATGTGTTCAGCTCTAAAGTATCAATTTTGAGGGCACAAAATTTACAGAATTATAACTGTAAAAAGTGAGTCCAGTTTCTCAGGTTGACATTTATAATGTAAATTAATTCCAATTAACCTTGGATTTTGTTTAGTCAGAATTACTGGATGTATAGGTCCTGTTAACTCTCTTTATGTTAAGAGAACTGCAAGATTCCAGAGTATGACCGTTTGAAAGCATAATTATTGCAGTTCTACACTGTAAAGAAAGTAGCAGTGGAATAACCAGCAAATTACCTCTTGGTTGTGAACCATATGTAAAAGAGCTTTCCAGTCAAGTAAATACTGTAATAACTTTTCAGGTGTCGTTTTTTTTTAGAGAAATAGTCACTTTGCATAGATCTGCAAACAGTGAGTTAATTATTAATTTGTCGGTTTTTGTAGCTAATATTGGTTAAAGGATAAATATTTGTCAATACACTGGATGACCCAACCCTCATCAATTAGTGCAACAGCTTCTTTGCCATCCATCTGAAACACATACGTGGTATTAGTTAACAGTTCCTTCGATAATAACCTTGGCAATGTAATATCTGCTCAACCCCGTGTTAAGCCGAGATAATGTTGAAGACTGTGGGATGATGCTTGAACCTACAACTTTTGAATTCAGGTGGTAGTGAGCCAAGCTGTCTGGAATGCAGTTCCATCCTATAATTTGAAGGAAAATTCCCAAGTGAAACCACTCCATACGTAGGAACAGGAGAAGGCCAGTCAGTCCCTTAAGCCAATTCCACTATTCAATGAGACTATAGTTGATCTATGGCCTAACTCCATTTACCTGCTGTTGTCCCAAAATCCTTACTACCTTTGTTAAACAAAGATGTGTCTATCTCAAATTTTAAATTAACAAATGGTCCAGCATCAACTACCGTTTGTGGAAGAGAGTTCCAAACCTCTACTGCTTTGAGTGTAGAAGTGCTTCCCTCTTGAATGATGTAGCGCTAATTCTCAGTCTGTGCCTCATAGTTCTAGAGTCCCGAACCAGTGGAAATTATTTATCTACCCTGTCCTTTCCAGTTAATACCTTGTAAACTTCAAACTAATCGCCCTTTAACCATCTAAATTCTAGAGATAATGAGCCTAATTTGTGCAATATCTCCTTACAATTGAACCCCTGATGTCCAGATGTAAACTCATTCAGACCATATTAAGCAGACTTACAATAGGCTCTTTATTTTGTTGGTGTGAATTATTAATTTTCAGCCTTACAAGGTAGTCACAGAATTGGTTATAATGCCAAATTGAAGGGTGGTATTCATACAAAATAATTGTTTTCCAAGTTTCTAGCAACAACATTCATAAAATACTTACAGAAGGACAAAGTGAATTGCTGTTTCAAATGACTCCTTCCGCATCTGTTCTGAGGGAGTAACCTGTGGAATGTTGCAAAGACAACACAAATCTCCTTTAATATGAATCATTGAGTAAATGTGCGAGAAACTCCGATGGTGTCAAGAATCTTCAAAAATGTTGTCTGTGAGCTTATGTAATGTTTTCTGATAAATATCCAAAGTCAAACATGGGTTGTATCCAATATCTGAATTTCACCAAAGTGTCATCAGTTGTGAAGTCACGGATTTATATATCTGGGAGTACAGTTCATTTTAACTACAATTAAAAATGTTAACTAATGGTTTACCTTCATAAAGTAGCAATGAATAAGAACAGTAGTGAACATTCCTGGTGAGAAGGAGACTCATCAGTTGTTTCAAATATTGCTCTCTTTTGCTATCTTGGTTAAGATAAGTTGCAGTAATTTCAAACATTGTGTGTTCTGCATTTTCAACCCATTGCATGTACTTCATTCAGAATTATTAATAAATACAAATTGTATGAATGAAAAATAATTCACCAATCACAACACTCATTACCATAATGATTACAAAATGTCACCACCTTGAATTGGTAATAACGTTCAGACTATGGTTACACAAGCAGATGACAAGGATATCTGAATAAGTGGAATTTTTCTAAGATTCCAGCTCCATATGCTTCAGGGGATAACGTCAGTGTTTCACCAAGTTTATCCTTCCACCAAGAGAGCTCAAGCTTGAAAAAGAGAATAGATATCAGTTACTGAGTAAGTGACATACTGCATTTATAGAAGCATAGAATCCTTACAGTGTGGAAACAGGCCCTTCAGCCCAACAACCTTAACACTGACCCTCTGAAGTGTAACCCACCCAGATCTGTTACCGTACCATATATTTACTCCTAACTAATACACCCAACATACACATCCCTGAACACTATGGGCAATCTAGCATGGCCAATTCACCTAACCTGCAAGTCTGAGAGGAAACTGGAGCAGCCAGAGGCAACTCACGCTGATACGCAGAGAATGTGCAAATTCCAAACAGACGATTTCCTGAGGCTGGAATCAAACCCGGGTCCCTGGCGCTGTGAGGCAGCAGTGCTAAGCACTAAGGCAGCAGTGCTAAGCACTAAGCCACTGTGCCGCCACAAAACTTTATACCTCCGTTTGCTACAGAGCTGTAATACACAGAGAGCACTATAGGGCTGCTCTCTCAATCGAGAGGTAACTGCAGGGAAACTTGACCTCTGCGAGAGCAAAGTTGAGAAACTGGGACCTTCACGGTGACTTCAGCTATTACAGAAATGGAAGCCGACAATTGATGTCACTCAGCATTTCATACCAGTTGTCCAGCCAATCAAGCTAACTGACAACCCCCCCCCCAACCTATTCTCTGGGCCCGTGACAAGGAGTACAATTATATTTTGTCTTTTCTCGCTTCCACGTTATTATTTAAATGTTTGATTTAGGCCACTCTTATTGGGGAGTTCTCAATTTCAATATATTTGAGGTGGTTTGTCCTTACCTTGAAATTTAACAAATCCTAGCTGATTGCCTTGAGCTGTTAGATCTATGCTTCCATCTCTCTTAAATCAACTACAAACGCAAGAGAGGATTAAATCAAGTCCAATATTATTTCATTAGTTAGGGCAATTGAGGCGTTTCTGTGACTGTCAACATGATTCCAGGATAATATGTTGCCTCCTTGGTGCCAGGGTCAAGAATGTCACAGAACATCTACAAGTCATTTTTTTCAGGGAGCGAATGAACAGCTGGGGTTGTGGTCAATGTTGGTACCAGTGATTTGGGTAGGAGAGGAATGTGGTCCTGCAATCAGAATTTAGGGACCTAAGTAGGAAGTTAGCAAGCAAGAGCAAAAATTATGTAATCTCCACAGTAACCCCTAGTGCCGTATGCATGAGAAATAAAAGAATAAAAAAGGTGAATGCGTGGCTGGAAGGATAGTGCAGGAGGGAGGACTTTAGATTCCTGGGAAATCTCCAGGGAAGGTGGCATCTTTACAAACAAGACAGGTTACACCTGAATAAAGCTAGGACTCACTGGAAGCGTTCCAGACTATAGGAAGAAGTCTTGGATAGAATGTGCCAGAAACTGGAGGATTGCTTTGTTTGTTAGACTTTTATCTTCCAGCCAAGAATTTCAAAACTGTTGGCTTCTTTCAAAATGAGCCCTTCGGCAGACTCTTCTATTTAAACACAGTGTTTCCTTCATATATCCTGGAAGGGTTAGTGGGAATTCCTGGAGTTTGAATTGCTGGATGAAAGACCAGGTCCATCCAATTTGTTTTTTAGCCTCTTGATAATTGCATGACATAATAATGGATTCCAAACTAACCATCAAAATTGATCCCCTTTAATGAGTTTCTAACACACAGATGATTAGAGAAGGAATACACCAGTGGTGGAAAGCCAAAGTGAAGATCCATCTGTTCCTCCTAAGTATGTTACACTTACCATTTGTCATGTCTCACATTACTGAAATGCTGCATCTTCAATATGCAAGCACACCAATTTCTTTTTATGAAAATGATCTTTCAGACATGTGCCAACTATACAAATTACAGAGCAGTATTTAATTTTGAATTGTTTCTCTTCATTGCATGTACAGTTGGTTCTGATATAACGGGATAGTTCCATTCTCATGTGGGCTAGAGTTATAAGAAAATCGAGCAATAGCCATGCCATTTAAACTAATGGTGCCAGAATCACTTTATTGCCAATACAGATAAGGAAAGTTTACATTCTACAAATGATTTAAATTCACATTAAAGCCAATTCGCGTTGAAGAGACACGTGTCAAAGCAGAACCGACTGGTACCTGACAAAATGCACAACATTGTATCAAAATAAGCTTGGAAAGCGATTGAATTGCAATCCCTTTTTATATATATATTTTGGATTTGAAGAAAGAGCCCCATCTCAAACTAGCCAAAATATCCTTTTTGTCTTTGCATGAATGTCTAGTTATGTTCCCAACAGCTGGCAATAATGGACAAATCAGATCCCAAAGTGATGCTTTTCCAGACAATAAGTTTTCATTTTTTGCAATTTAGTTAGCGTAGTAATCAGATCACACAGATTTTCACAAGAGGCCAGCAGCAATGTACTTTTAGCAAAGGAGCATTAACATCATTGCACCAAAGGTACGGAAAAATCTCAGGTCTAGATATGAGAGAGAGCGCTATCTGGAAAGATCTTATCAGCTGAAAGACAGATTCAACTGTTTTATTTAATCTGTGTCACCTCTCGAATTTCTTATACAACTGACGATGTCACAAGTGTTTCCTTTTGGTGACATTCAGTACATTTGCCATCTGTGATTCTGTGTCTCCCTGAGATACAGACTAACTTTACCTGTTCTCACTGAACTTAAAGAAAAATCTTTTTTGACAACTTTAGGCTGCTACACATCATATCTGCTATTATGGGTCTTTTATTCTGAACTGGGCTTGCTGCTGGTCTCTGGCCTCTCACTGGCTGTAAAAGCTCAACTTAATAAACACTTCGGCAATAATCTCTGCATGGAGCTGGTTGAGACATTTAACATTCAGGTGTGATTTTTTTTGGAAATGCTGTTTGGCTCACTGACTGAAACATAAAATGAGTTTAAAAATACTCACAGAACTAAGCCATAAATTCATTTGCCTCTCCTTGAGAACCAAAGTTCCCAAGTAGTAACAGTATGTGGGGAATGAGGTATGGAAATAATAACGGGGAACCAGGAAATGGTGGAGGATTTGAGTAAATATTTCACAGCAGTTTTCAGGGCAAAAGACATTAACAGAACTCCAAAAAATACTATATTAAGGGGTGAAAGGAGGAGAAGAATAAATACAATAGCTATCACTAGAGAAAAAGTGATGGGAAACTAATGGGATTAAAACTAATAAATCCCCTGGACCTAATCGGATGCATCTTAGGATAGTGAAGGAAGTAGCTACAAGGATAGCAGATGCATTTCCAGTAATGGGAATGGGGCTAGTTGGAGAGCTCTCTTGGGAGTCAGTAGAGACACGATAGGCCAAATGGTTTCATTCTGTAATGCAGAATTCTATGATTCTAATCTTCCAGGAATTCTTAGATTCTGGCAAGTACCTGAGCATTGGAAAACTGCCAATGTAACATCTTTTTTAAAAATGGTGAAAATCAAAAAGCGGTAACTTTAGTTAGCTTAACATCTGTTCCTGGGAAAATGTTAAGTGTCTGTTATAAATATCAGAACATTTAGTAATTCAATGATTCATCAGAAGGTCTGGCTTCATGCATGGGAAATCATGCCTGACAAATTTATTACAATACTAGAGGAGGTACAAGCAGGATAGGTATAAAGGAGAAGCAGTGATTTTCAGAAGGTGTCTAATAAGGTGTCACACGTCAGGCTACTTAATGAGATAGGCCCCAGATGCTGGAAGTACTTCAATGCTGCATCATCCTGACAGGTTATGTTAAGGAGCATGCAGTGGTGCAATGTGCTTCATATTGAGGACATTGGGGAGGGGGAAGCTTTCCTTGTATGTTACAGAACTCACCTATGTCAGAAAACTAGACAGAGCTTGATTGGCAGCCCCAGTGACTCTTCATCAGATTCAAAATGATAACTCTGTTTTCTCTCCATGGATGGTGCCAGACCGACTGCGTTTCTCCAGCAGTTCTGTTTTTGTCCCAGTAGATGAGAGCTGGGTGCAGCAGATAGCTGTAGAATATAAATTACTCATTGCTGGTTGTGCCAATATTTTGTTTGTATAGTAGGGGGTGAACTGTAATCTATTAGTTTTGGTTACATTTGCTTTTGATGGCTAAATAAAAGTTTATCTTTGCAATTGTCCAACTGCTTGCTTGTCTATAACCATCCTCCACTGGGCAACGATAGGATCCTGGCCTGTAGTGGGCACTGGGGGCAGAGCAGCAGTGACTTAGAGCGTGGTCTCTGGCATCTGAGTGAAGGCAAGTAGGCTGTGTAGGCAGGTGATTAGACAGCAATGGGGACAAACAAATGGTGCTGCAAGTGCTAGGAGGTGTTAGCTATGTGCTGTGCGCTGCTGTGCCATACATTGCCAGTGAAGTGTAGCTTCAGAAGAGTAGTGCTTGGCCAGGTGTTAAGTCACATTTTAAAGATGATGCTGGTGCCAGAGATACTTCAGAATATCCAGTGAGTGACCAATTTCTGTGACCACAGTGAGTGATAGAATTGGGCTAGCATCGGATGTTAGAGGCACTATAGGTGTCGGAAAGGTAGTTAATGAGACAAGTTTGAGTTAATATGATAAGAAATCTTGTAAACCTCATGGAGAGAAACATTGTAAAACTCATCAAAATTGACATTCACCACATGATATTTAAACTTGTATCATGACAGATTGTAGTTTAATTGTTTCTGCTTTTAAAACTGTTAATGGAACTGTGAGAAACTCACTATGAATTCATGACTGCTTGCTGAAAAAGCATTAGCTTCCAATTAAACCTGTTGGACTATAACCTGGTGTTGTGTGATTTTTAATTGTACACCCCAGTCCAACACCGGCATCTCAAAATCATTGCTGGAAAAGGACTTTTACTACAAACTTTCAGGCTGGTTGATGAATTCATTAATTTTTGTTTGAGACCCAGTTACCTTTTTCCTTAATTTTGTATATTTAGCTATGTTTGTTTCCAACAACACCAAATATCAATTAATATTCAAAATGTTATTTGTAAGGCTGTGTCAGTACACTGAGAAAATAGGCATAGTCTCTCCATATTATTTTGATCAACTGGAGCATCGGAGGCTCAGGGGTGACTTTATTGAGGTTTGCAAAATTATGATGGGCATGGATAGGATAAATAGACAAAGTCTTTTCCCTGGGCCACGTGGGGGAGTCCAGAACGAGAGGGCATAGATATAAAAGAGACCTAAGGGGCAACTTTTTCACACACAGGGTGGTACGTGTATGGAATGAGCTGCCAGAGGAAATGGTGGAGGCTGGTACAATTACAACATTTAAAAGGCATCTGGATGGGTATATGAATAGGAAGGTTTGGAGGGATATGGGCCGGGCACTGGCAGATGGGACTAGATTGGGTTGGGATATCAGGTCAGCATGGACGGGTTGGACCGAAGGGTCTGTATCGGTGCTGTACATCTCTATGGAAAAGTCAAAACTTTAAAAGCACATTACCCAGAAAAAAAGAGACGATAAGAGGTGAATTTTTCAATCAAGGATGCAATGAAATATTCTGCACGTTTTTATATCATGCGAGATAGAGGAGTCAGGATGTCAGACATATGTGCAAAAACTGTAGAGTGGTGTTAAAAGGATAGCGGGAATCTTTTCTGTAATGCATTTCAGAAAACTTCTTTGACCAGTGTATTTTTGTTACAAATGGGAAGGAAGCATCTCGGAATGAGATGCACAACTGACTCAAATATGTGGGAGGACACTTGAGTGACAATGATCATCAAGTCATAAAGTTTAGATCAGTAATGCAGAGCAATCTTAAGTAGGATTTATACAATTGGTCGATACTCAATTTCAATTAGAAGAGTCAGGCCAGGGTAGAATGGAACCAAATTTGATTGGAATAACTAACTAAATAATAGATGATATTTAAGGAGGAAATGTTTCAGCTTCAGGCTGCATTCATTCCAACACGGTCCAAAGGTAGGAAACTGGAAGCTGGGATTCCTGGGGTAAAAGGGAGGGAGACGGTATGATGGAACAAAAAGAAAGTATGAATGCTCAGTGAATTGTTCGTGAAAACCAGGCCAAATACAATACTTTTAAAGGGAAGGGGAAGGAAAAGAAAAATAATATTGAGAAAGAATGAGTATGAGAATGTAAGTGCAGGTATAAAAGAAAACACTAAATGATTCTACAGAAATATCAGTAATAAGAGGTACTTGGATTAATACCTTAATGTAACAAAGCTTAAAAGGAATGCTCCTTGTCTGGATTTTTAAGAAAATGTTAGTCAGCATACCACATAAAAGTAAGGTTAACAAAATTGTGGCTCATGGAAGAAGAGGATCATTTGTTTAAAAATTTGGTTTAAGGTCAAGAAACAGTGAGTCATGGAAAGTGATTGCTTTTACATCTGGGGAACGCTATTATCTACCATCCTAAAGGGTCAACATTAGAATCACTTTTTTGATATTTATATATGACTCATATTACAATATAGAGTAACATTTCAAATTGCTGCTGATACTAAACATGGAAATGTGACAGATGATACCAATTAACAGCTGCAGGTTATAGGCTAGAATAATGGTAAGACGAGTGGCAATGGAATTTAAGACAGAGTAGAAGGTGAGATATTTTGGCAGAAACAACAAGGAGAGACAATCTAACCTTAGTCACACAGTTCTTAAAAAGTGTACATGAACAGATGGATGTGTGGTTTGATGGGCATGGATCATTGAAGGAGGGAGAACATACTGAGGGAGTAGCTAGCAAAGCATATATGATCTTGGGATTCATAAAAAGAGTGATTATGCACCAACGAGAGAAGTTATAAACTTTGTAAGCCCTCTGCTTAGGCCAGAGCTGGAGAATTGTGGTCATCAATTCTAATCATACATTAGGAAAAACATAAAGATCTTTGAAAGGATGCAGAAGATATATTTGCCAAAATGGATCAAGTTTCAGGATTTTAACTACAAGGTTAACTGAGAAACTGAGATGGTTCTTCTTGGTGCAAAGCAGACTGAGGCGAGGGTTTGGTGGAGGTGTAAAAGTTTATGACAGGACAAGGTCTGCAAAAAAAATGCTGTTCCTGTTTGGTATTAGGGGATGCAAATTTAAGCCTTTGCTCAAGAGATGCAGCGAGGTAAGGCAGAATGTTGTGGTAATTGGTCATAACCTGGAGGTTACTGCCCATGAGGATGGTGGAAGTGAAGACAGTCAGTAATTCCAAAGTAAATTGAATCAGTACTTGTGGGTTTATGGGAATTGTGCAAGGGAACATGGCTGCATTTCTGTCCCCTAGCATGGACCTACATTGGAATAACCTGGCTCATTCATAAATACCAAAGCAGCGAATGCAAGATACTTTTTAAAAAGTCATTTATAAAATTAAACATATAAACAGTATGGATTTATTTATTAGCAAAGAAGCTAAACATTTCAATCTTCCATCCATTTCTAATCTAAGCACTTAAAGGACTGTGCTGCCACCTAGTGGAAAAATAGAAATTCAATTTATGATGGCCCTTGACGAAACAACAAATCAACATGAGTTTGCTGAAGATACATACTACACAAAACTTTGACTTGAGATCTTGTTTGTTTGTAATTCAGCGCACATAATTAATGAACCAAGCACTGATTCCTGAGAAGGCCTCCAAATATAAATTACAAAATAATGGTTCTCCCAAGATGTTTAGTATTAGGTATCAAAAGGTGAATTTACAATTTTAAAAAAACTTATCTGAACCTGCTATTGGGGAAAGTTCTTACACCTGCAGTGGTACAATTTCACTGACCAGTCCCTCAGTAAATCTCAAGTGCCTCTCTCCTTTTGGAAGGATGTTGTGAGGGGTGACTTTTATAGAGGTTTATAAAATCATGAGGGGCATGGATAGGGTAAATAGGTCTTTTTTCTGGGGTCTGGGAGTCCAGAATTAGATGACATAGGTTTAAGGTGAGAGGAGAAACATATAAATGGGACCGAAGGGGCAACCTTTTCACAGAGAGGGTGGTGCATGTATGGAATGAGCTGCCGGAGGAAGTGGTGGAGGCTCGTACAACTACAACATTTAAAAGGCATATGGATGAGTTTGTGAATAGGAAGAGTTTAGAAGGATATGGGCCAGGTGCTGGCAAATGGAACTAGATTAATTTGAGATATCTGGGCAGTATGGACGAGTTGGGCCAAAGGGTCTGTTTCCGTGCTGTACATCTCATAGAGTCATAGAGATGTACAGCATGGATACAGACCCTTCGGTCCATCCTGTCCACACCAACCAGACATCCCAAACCAATCCAGTCCCACCTGTCAGCGCCCGGCCTGTATCCCTCCAAACCCTTCCTATTCATATACCCATCCAAATGCCTCTTAAATGTTGCAATTGTACCAGCCTCCACCACATCGTCTGGCAGCTCATTCCATACACATACCACCCTCTGCGTGAAAAAGTTGCCCCTTAGGTCTCTTTTATATCTTTCCCCTCTCA
>NC_057715.1:1929545-1943847 GCF_004010195.1 Chiloscyllium plagiosum | reverse complement strand
TATGGTCGCTGGCCCCAAAGTGCTCCCCCACTGACACCTCAGTCACCTGCCCTGCCTTATTTCCCAAGAGTAGGTCAAGATTTGCACCTTCTCTGGTAGGTACATCCACATACTGAATCAGAAAATTGTCTTGTACGCACTTAAGAAATTTTCTTCATCTAAACCCTTAACACTATGGCAGTCCCAGTCAATGTTTGGAAAGTTAAAATCCCCTACCATAACTACCCTATTATTCTTACAGATAGCTGAGATCTCCTTACAAGTTTGTTTCTCAATTTCCCTCCGACTATTAGGGGGTCTATAATAACAATCCCAATAAGGTGATCATCCCTTTCATATTTCTCAGTTCCACCCAAATAACTTCCCTGGATATATTTCCGGGAATATCTTCCCTCAACACAGCTGTAATGCTATCCCTTATCAAAAATGCCACTCCCCCTCCTCTCTGGCATTCAGTGGCTAATTTCTACATTTCCCCCCCCCCCCCCCCCCCAAACTTGATTACATGATGTCTGTGTGTTACCCTGCCAGTCATTAGACACCTGAGCACAAGATATATAACCTTTGCTGCCTTACCATCTACTTAACCAATGTACCCCCCCCAAACTTGATTACATGATGTCTGTGTGTTACCCTGCCAGTCATTAGACACCTGAGCACAAGATATATAACCTTTGCTGCCTTACCATCTACTTAACCAATGTACCATCAAGAGTGAATGAGGCCAGATTTTAATTCATGGTGATTGGCACAGTCTAAGGTTTATTACTTAGATTTCAGAAAGCCGTTTAAGTTTAGCCACTCAGAGGAAGGGAATACTCTGAATGCTTCAGTACATGACTTAGGTTTTAGGGATGAATTTTGTTTTATTCATTGGATCTTGGCATTGCCATTATTCATTGCCCAACCCCGATTTGCCATTGAGAAGATGGTGGCCCGCGAATCCATACAGTGGATCTGCATCAGAGTAGACCGTTTGGCCCATCTAGTCCACACTGACAGCATTCCATCCAGACCCAACCCCTTTCCTTTCTCTGTAACCCTGTATTTCCCATGGCCAATCTGCCTAACTTGCACTTCTTTGAACTGTGGGAGGAAACCAACGCACCCAAAAGAAACCCACGCAGACACTCGAATCAAAGCTTGGTCCCTGGCATTGAGGGGTAGCAGTGCTAACCACCGAGTCACTGTGATGCTCCACTGTGCTGATGGCGACCCAGTTGAATCTCTGGCATGTTTTTATTTATGTGGATTTGTCCACTTCTCATTTAAGTGGTTCACTGTATTGTTCAGATATGTATTTTCCAAACAAATTAAACATTTTCAATCTTAATGAACAGCACAAGTTTAAACAAAATTTGATTAAATATTATTTAATGGTGTATTATTCCAAAATCATTGTTGCAGTCAAAAGTCTGAATTGCAGGGTGACTTGGATTGAGAAATGTATATCAAGAGTAAGTAATCAGATTAAATGTGATGATTTGGAGGTTGTCAAAGTGTGCGATCTTCTTGTAGATCCTTTCCACTTTGAGTTAGCAGTAAGTGGTGTCGATGGTAGTCATCTCCAAATCATGATTAACATCGACCCCACTTGCTGTCTCTCTCTCTCTCAACCTGCCTTTGCACCTGTTATTCTATCACCTGAAAATTAGGCTGAACTACCTTTTCTTTCTACCCCAAAGTTATTAATAAGTGTTGCAAAGTTCATCATCTGCTAGCATATGGATCTTAACTGTGGTCTTAGAACCCCTGCAACGTATATTATCACTTGTATTTGGAACCAATTCACATCTTGCTTGTTTTTGTTTGGTGTGTTTCAAGATTTACAGTGGACCATGTAATTAGTTGCTCTGAAGGCATTGGTGCCTTTTTCAGTATGGAACAGTTATGTTGTGGAAACTTTAAAAATGTTCGGAAGTGCCATGCGGTGGATTCTGTATATTAAAGTTTCTCTTTGTCTCTCCTTTTCTTCAGGTTCAGCAGAGAAAGGTTCCAGAAGCAGAACTTGTTTCCAGCCATTTATTTTACAAATTTTGAAGATGTAGCAACGTGCAAAGAACACACAATGATGGACTTTAGTTTGCAGTGTATAACATCAGCAAAAAGAACTCGTAGATAAAATAATTAATTTTTAAAATCTTGTTCATAAAAATTGTAGTGCATTGTATTATTTGTTTTTTTTTGTATTGAACTACAATATTCTGCAATCACAAAGATTTGATATAATATCTGAATTTTTTTGTTTGACATCTTTTTAAAAGTAAAAATTTTAGTTCATAGAAGACCTTATTAAATATGCAAGAGGCATACACTTGTGCCTTTTCGAGGTTTGATCCAAAACCATACAATAAAACAATTTGTGGACGAGAGATTGGGAAAAGGTTTAGGGAAGTTTATGAAATATTTAATTTAAAATGACCCTTTTGAAGTACATTTTTAAAATATTGTGTTCAGTTTAACAGTTTTGATACAAAATATCAGCATAAAGTAGTTCAAGAATTAAATTCTTTGGTGTAGAAAAACCTTTTAGATGGAATTTACTTTCAGATTATGTATTGTTAACGTGATTATTAAATATAAAAGCAAATCTCTCCTCAGAGGTAAATTGAATTTTCTTTATTCATTCAAGGGATGTGGGTATTGCTGCCTTGGTCACCATTTATTGCCCATCCCTATTTGTCCAGAGGACAGTTGAGGGTCAAGCACGTTTACAGCAACTTTCATTCAACATTTTCTTATAGTGTTATAAATAGTTCCACTATTATCAACAATGTGGACTATTACCAGTTTCATTTGAATGGCATACATTATTCTTGTATATGTTCCATGTTTAGTTCTGAAATGAAATAATCTGCAAAAATAATTCACTGTTGGTAAAATGTTGCCGGAATGAGATGCTGCTGTGTAGGTTTGCTGCCTTTGATGGGTAGTGTTGAATGGTGGAAGTATTTATAGGACCTTAAATGTAGCTGAGAAAGTGCAAAGCGGCATGGCTTCAGAAAAGATCTAATACCCGACAGCTGCCATCCATGAGGTACAGCCAACCCCAGTAACAGAATTGTATTCAGATACAATCAGTATAATAGTTCAAGATGTGCCTTTACTATGACTATCAACACGTAACCAACCTAATTCAGGAAGTACAGGAGAGCCTAGCAGCTACATCTAAATGTCGTGCTTACCCCTTGAAGCTATACCAGGGCTACATGAAAGCTAAGAAACAAAAGTAGCATGAGGGAGTTAGGGAATCCCACTGCCAGCAGTGCACATCAAAGCTCGACAGTCCTTCCTCAACAGTTGAAATGACAATGGGCAGTTAACCAGCCGGGGGAGAAGGATTCACAACGAATTCCCATTCTCAATGAATGGGAAGCCCAGAAACGCAGTGGAATTGATGCAGCTAAAACATTTGCCATCATCATCAGCCAAAATTTCTAATTGGATTGTTGTAAGGCAATGTCCCCAGTTCTAAACACAATGTCCAGGAAAATCGAAACATCCAGCATCTGATTTGTTGAATGTCAAACCCTGTTCAGATTCTATATGTTTGAATGAGATGGCTTGTCATTCTTCTAAACACCAGAGAAAATGGGCCCCTGCTGTTCAATCATTCCTTGTAGGACAGTGCCTGCATTCTCAGAGTAAATTTGGTGAGCCATTGTTACCCTCCCTCTATGGTGTATATCTCTTTCCATAGATAAGGAGACCAAAATTACAAACACTGCTCCTGTTGTGCTCTCACCAAGAGTCATTGTAATTGTTGTAAGGTATCTTCACTCCTGATACTAAATTCTCTTAGAATAATGACCAACATGCCATTTGCCTTTTTAGCTGCATGATAATTTTGTGATTAACGAACAAAGATACCCAATCCCTGTTGAAGTACAACATTTCCCAACCCCCTCAATCTAGTCATACAGCACCAAACAAGCCCTTTGGCCCACCATGTCTATACCAACAACAAACATTGAAATACACCAATCCCATTTACCTGCTCTTGTCCATCTCCTACTATGCTCCATCTTAAGTCTTCATCCAGATGCTTCCTAAGTGTTGTGAGAGAACCTGCCTCCACCATCCTCTTAGGCATATTTTTACCTGCCTCGGGGTGAAAAATCTTTTACTCAGATCTCCTGTAAACCACTTCCTCCTCACCTTAAACCTATGCCCTCTGGTCCTGGACACATCTGCAATGGGGAAGAGTTTCCCAATTTTGCATCCTCCATCAGTTCCCCCACAGCCTACTCTGCTCCAGGGAAAACAAACCAAGCCCACCTCATCTCTCCTCATAACTGAGACTTTTCATCACAGGCAACATCCTGGTGAATCTGCTCCGCATCTGCTCCAGTGCAATCATGCCCATCCAATAACTTAAGAAAAGTTATGTTTTTCTTACAGAAATGGATAAGCTCATGTTTCTGCACATTGTATTCCATCCAGCAGGTTCTTGCCTACTGCACTCTGTCACAACTTGAATGAAGAAAAGTGTTGGTAATCATACAATGAGGTTCTTCAAATCAACACAAACTCTCTAAATGTGTAAGAATTCCAATGAGACCACCAAAACCCAATTTACCTGAATGGCTGCTAAGCAGGATGTAAACAGCACAACAGATTTACTTTTATAAAAAATAACTCCTTTTGTAATGTACAACTTTAATAAGAACAGTAGAAAACAAAATTGTCATTAATGCAGTTTAAACTATACCCCTTCAAATGCATGAAGAGAAAGTGAGGTCTGCAGATGCTGGAGATCAGAGATGGAAATGTGTTGCTGGAGAAGCGCAGCAGGTCAGGCAGCATCCAGGGAACAGGAGAATCGACGTTTCGGGCATTAGCCCTTCTTCAGGAATGAGGAAAGTTACTCACTGAAACCTTTGTAGAGGTTGCCCGAAACGTCGATTCTCCTGTTCCCTAGATGCTGCCTGACCTGCTGCGCTTCTCCAGGAACACATTTCCATCCCTTCAAATGCATGCAAACTTACAATTAATAGATGCTAAAAGCCGCATTAAAACATGTGGATGTTTTAATGAATATAGACCAGGTAAACAAAGCACTAAAGATCCGATGTAGAAAGTCCATTTTCTTCTCACAGTCCTTTAATTTTTTGCAACAGTGAGGCACCTTTGTAACAGGAAGGTCATCTTTCGTTTGAATGATGGATCAATCTTCTCTCTGAAGCTTTCTGGGTAATCTGCATTTCTCCAGTCAGAGGGAGCGAGAAAGGGACTGAGAAGATGCTCTCTACCGGCTAAAGGCTTTCACTCTTGACACCTAAGCACTTTTTAACACTGCAACTCAACCAATCAGGAAGCTGTCTCCATTCAGAATTTCCTTAACTTGAAAGATTTTTAGGGTGTAGGTTTGCTCAGTGAGCAAACCTACACCCTAAACCTCAACCTGAGCTACAAACCTTCACAAACCTTGAAAGATTCTGGTTGTTGTGGGTATTGTGGGTATGTTCACCGAGCTGGGAAGTTGATTTGCAGACGTTTCCTCCCCTATCTGGGTGACATCTTCAGTGTTTTGGAGCCTCCTGTGAAGAGCTGCTGTACTGTGTCTTCTGGAATTTATTTGGTTCCGTTCCTGCTGCTTCCCGTTGCCGGTTCCGGTCATTCATCGTAGTGGCCGGTACACTGGGTCCAGGTCTATGTGCTTGTTGATGAAGTCTGTGGATGAGTGGCTTGCTTCCAGAACTTCTCCAGCTGTCTTCTTTTTAGCTTGTCCTACGATCGTTGTGTTGTCCCAGTTGAATTTGTGGTCCTTGTCATCTGTGTCTACGGCTACTAGGGACAGCTGGTTGTGGCACTTAGTAGCTAGTTGGTGTTAACGGATGTGGATTGCTAGTTGTCTGCCTGTTTGTCTTATATAGTGTTTCATGCAATCTCTGCTTGGAATCTTGTACACCACATTTGTCCTGTACATGATGGGTATTGGCTCTTGCTGTCTTGAAAGATTCTTGGTGCCATTCAGTCTTGACTTCTCTCTCCTTCCACAAAGCAACATTGTCAAACACAATTCAACAGAGTGCAACAGCTGTTTGTACTTGGCAAAACTTCCCTGATCTTCAATTGACGCAGTGCCTTCAAATTCTGTTAGTAAACCAAAAAATGAAAAATGTATGAAGACTTACATTCACATTGCCTTTCTGAATGCCCTTGAAACGTCTGTGCATTGTCCTTGCAACTTTCATTTCCACCTGATATTGTTGTTTGTAAATTTTGAAATATTGCATTTATTCCCCATATTCTAATCATTGATTTATCAGGCAACTAAACTGTCAGCAAAGTGGTTACAAGTATTGTTAGCAGCACTGTCAAGTGGCACTTTGGCAGTAATGATCTGTTTACCAATATTGACTTTGGGTTCCACCAGTATCCTACGGCTAGCTGCTGCACCAATGACCTTCCCCCCCATCATACAGTCATAACTGGAAATGTTTGCTTGATGATGGTAAAGTTACATTTGCAATTACTCAGATCTGAAGTGCTCTGTGCCCATATGCAGCAATACCTGGATACTATTCAGACTTGGGTTGAAAAGTAGCGAATAACATTCATACCTTACCAGGGCCAGTGAATTACCATTTCTGACTTGAAAGAATCCAGCGATTTCCTTTTGACATTTTGCATTGTCATCATGACCTACCTACCATCGACATCCTTGGGGTTTCCATTTCCCAGAGACTGAACTGGCCATGTAAATACTGTGACAACAGGAACAAGTCAGGAAGCTGAGAATTCTGTGGTGAGTAACTCACCTCCTGACTCCCCAAAGCCTGTCGACCATCTACAAGGCAAGACTACGATGGAATACTTGCCTGATGTGGGCAGCTACAATAACCTTCATTGGGCGGCATGGTGGTACAATGGTTAGCACTGCTGCCTCACAGCGCCAGAGACCCGGGTTCAATTCCCGACTCAGGCAACTGTTTGTGTGGAGTTTGCACATTCTCCCCATGTCTGTGTGGGTTTGCTCCGGTTTCCTCCCACAATCCAAAGCTGTGCAAGTCAGGTGAATTGGCCATGCTAAATTGCCCATAGTGTTAGGTGAAGGGGTAAATGGGTTGCTCTTCAATCCACCGACTTCTTCAGAGGGTCGGTGTGGACTTGTTGGGCAGAAGGGCCTGTTTCCACACTGTAAGTGATCTAATAAGACTATAAGACATAGGTGTGGAAATAAGGCCATTCGGCCCATAGAGTCCACTCCACCATTCAATCATGGCTGACAGGCATTTCAATGCCACTTTGCAAATGATGCTTGACATCACCAGGTAAAAAGCTTTCCACTGGATTATCATAAACTTTTATACCTTTCACATGGAGGACAGTGGCAGGGGTCAACATCACATTTTGCCAGGGTGCTCCTTCCAAGAACATGAGTTGTGTTACTGAGAAGGTCTCCTGAGAATATCATCAGCTTCAAGGTCTGGTATAAGCCACAAACTCTATGGACTTGGAACAATCTTGCTATTGTTTAAATATCACTATCTGGACCATCCACCAGAACGTCACTGTGAATCGAACTGCACCAGTGGATTGAAGTGGCTCAGGAAGCAAATACTGTCTCAAAGGAAATTAGGAATGGACAAGAAATGCCAACCTTAGACCATAAGGCAGTAAGATATGGGAACAGAGTCAGCTGTTTGGCCCACTGAGTCTGCTCCACCATTCGACCATGGCTGATACGCATCTCAACCCATTATCCTGCTTTCACCCCATAACCCAGGACCCACTTACCTGTCAAGAACCTCTCTGTCTCTATCCTAAATACACTCAGTGACTTGGCCTCCACAGCCCTCTGTGGCAACAAGTTCCACAGATTCACCACTCTCTGGCTGATAAATTCCTCCTTATCTCAGTTCTAAAGGGTTCTCACTCTGAGGCTGTACCCTCAGGTCCTAGTCTCTCCTACTCATGGGAGCATCTTCTCCACATCCACTCTGTCCAGGCCTCTCAGTATTCTATGAGTTTCAACCAGATCCCTCTTCATCTTTCTAAACTCGATTGGGTACTTGTCAACAATAAATGCATTTCGAGAGAATTTTAAAAGTCCCAGGTTTTATGATGTGTCTGTTAATGGTTAGAAATTGTGGCTATCTCCATGTTGTGGAATCCCAAGACTATTTTACTTAATTCAAACAAATGGTGTGATGATGTGACATTAATTTGTGGCAGCTACATTAGTCTTGTCCCTACCTCTGGATTAAGAGGCCAGGGTTCATGTCTCATTTGCTCCAGGGGTGTGTAATAACATCTCTGAACAGGTTGATGAGAAACTATCAGAAAGACAGTGAATGCAACCCAGTTCTGGATTTTTTATTCACTGTCATCCAGTTTACCTTTGACACATCTCACATGACAGGGTGTTGTTGAGGGTTGGGTGGAGAATGGGTATCTTCAAATACAACACACCACAAATTTCATGCTGAACTCACCAATAAACACCTGTCATGGTGTGTGTCATGTGAGGCCTACACAGTGACAAAAAGCAGCTTCTCTGAATACTTGGTTCCTTTTCAAAACATTTTATTAAATTTCTGATAAATGCCTTCAGCAAGATTAACTTTCCAGGAAAATTTTTCTCAATCTGGGATAGCACAAAATATTCTTCATCCAATATCTCCCAATTCTCAGCGCATTGTTTATTTGCCAAGCACTTTATATAAATATGTAAAAGAACATTATGTCAATCAGATTTGTTACTTTAATTTCAACCATTTTACACGCAATTATTCTTGCAGAATTTGGTGTATTGTCATAAGTCTGACATATATTTTAAAGCGAAGTATTTACCAATGACTAATGAAAAGAACTGAAAGATAAGATTTCACCTTTTAATACTTTTAATGTAACAAATAAAATAAATTCAACAAAGATAAAACAGTAATTAACAACCAACTAACAAAATATCTAATAATCATAGAATGATCAAATCATTGCAGTGTGGAAGCAGACCATTTGGCCTCTTGAGTCCACACTGACCCTCCAAAGAACAGCCCACCCAAACCCACCAATCAACCCCCATCCCCCCACCCCCACTTTATCCCTGTAATCCCCCATTTTGCATGGCCAATCCACCTAGCCTGTATATCTCTGGACGCTATGGGCAATTTAGCATGACCAATCCACATAGCTTGCACATCATTGGACTGTAGGAGGTAACCAGAGCACCCGGAGGAAACCCACGCAGACACGGGAGAGTGTACAAGCTCCACGCAGACAGTCGCTCAAAGCTGGAATTGAATCCAGGTCCTTGGCATTGTGAGGCAGTAATATTAGCCACTAAGTGGTTACATGTAAGCTTTGCATTAACTAACTAAGGCCATGAAAATATGTCTTATGGAATGATTTGTAGGTGCCAGTGTTGGACTGGGGTGGACAAATTTAAAAATCACACAACACCAGGTTATAGTCCAACGGGTTTATTTGGAAGCACTAGCTTTTGGAGCGCTGCTCCTTCATCAGGTGGTTGGAAGCTAGTGCTTCCAAATAAACCCGTTGGACTATAACCTGGTGTTGTGTGATTTTTAAGTTTGTCTTATGTAAGGCCTTGTGTTTGAATCCATTCTGTCAGATAGGTCACACTCCAGGAGTAATCTCACAGTCACTCCCAGCTCCTCAGAAGGCATAGATCTCCCAACCACACCAGGTCAACATCATCACTGTTCTTCAGCTATATCATCGAGTTCAACTGTGTTTTCCAAGGCATCACTGTCAACAGCAAAGTGCACCTTAGATCTTTCAAAGTATCTTCTGTTCTTTGCACTTTCTTTTGAGCAGAAACTGAACTAACACCAGCATTCTGGTGGGCGGCACGGTGGCACAGTGGTTAGCACTGCTGCCTCACAGCGCCAGAGACCCGGGTTCAATTCCCGCCTCAGGCGACTGACTGTGTGGAGTTTGCACGTTCTCCCCGTGTCTGCGTGGGTTTCCTCCGGGTGCTCCGGTTTCCTCCCACAATCCAAAAAGATGTGCAGGTTAGGTGAATTGGCCATGCTAAATTGCCCGTAGTGTTAGGTAAAGGGTAAATGTAGGGGTATGGGTGGGTTGCGCTTCGGCGGGGCAGTGTGGACTTGTTGGGCCGAAGGGCCTGTTTCCACACTGTAAGTAATCTAATTCTGCTAGGTCTCAAACATCTGAATAGTTCCCACTAAGTCTTCACAGCAGAAGCTTTATTGTCTGCATCTCAAACAGCGCGGCCCATTTTCTGTGCGATTTTATTATAAAACTAGCAGTCAACAATTCGATAGATTTATTTGAATATCTCTCCCCATAGCCACTCGATTCCAGTTGGATCCTAAATGCCCAAAGTGACTGAGCTGAGCATTTTTTTCCATTGATGTGTTTTTCATGAGTTCACCATCCCCCTTTTCTGTTTGATTTTAAGATAAAGCAGACATCTTAAAGTGTTCATGACATTATTCCTCGGCAGTTCCTTTGATGTTTTTGCAGTTAATGCTGACTTATTAGTTCAAGTTTCATTGTTTCCATCATCACTCTGGACATGACTCCGACTTAAGATCCCTGTTCCAAAGGAAATTGCTGTATTTCAAAATGCAATTCAGTGCAGAGAGTACTCCTGAGTCTGGAGAACTTTACAACAACCATTGTGTTCTCAAGTAATCTCTTTACCTTTTAAAGGTTACTTAGCAATATTAGTGATGGGTTTCAAAATCCACATCTCAAGATTTAAGATGTTTCCTTCTGACACATACAATTGAAAGTGAGTTGCTGTATCACTTAATTATTTTGAGCAGAAGATTACCCAGTTTATTGAATCATAGTCACAGAGTCATAGAGGTGTACAGCATGGAAACAGACCCTTCGGTCCAACCTGTCCATGCTGACCAGAAAACCCAACCCAATCTAGTCCCACCTGCCAGCACCCGGCCCATATTCCTCCAAACCCTTCCTATTCATATACCCATCCAAATGCCTCTTAAATGTTGCAATTGTACCAGCCTCCACCACTTCCTCTGGCACCTCATTCCATACATATACCACACGCTGTGTGAAAAAATTGCCCCATAGGTCTCTTTTATATCTTTCCCCTCTCACCCTAAACCTATGCCCTCTAGTTCTGGACTCCCCGACCCCAGGAAAAAGACTTTGCCTGTTTACCTATCCAAGCCCCTCATAATTTTGTAAACATCTGTAAGGTCACCCCTCAGCCTCCAACGCTCCAGGGAAAACAGCCCCAGCCTGTTCAGCCTCTCCCTATAGCTCAAATCCTTCAACCCTGGCAACATCCTTGTAACTCTTTTTTGAAGCCTTTCAAGTTTCACAAAATCTTTCCGATAGGAAGGAGACCAGAATTGCACGCAATATTTCAACAGTGGCCTAACCAATGTCCTGTACAGCCGCAACATGACCTCCCAACCCCTGTACTCAATACTCTGACCAATAAAGGAAAGCATACCTAACGCCTTCTTCACTATCCTATCTACCTCCGACTCCACTTTCAAGGAGCTATGAACATGCACTCCAAGGTCTCTTTGTTCAACAATACTCCCTAAGACCTTACCATTAAGTGTATAAGTCCCGCTAAGGTTTGCTTTCCCAAAATGCAGCACCTCGCACCCATCTGCCACTTCTCAGCCCATTGGCCCATCTGGTCCAGATCCTGTTGTAATCTGAGGTAACCCTCTTCGCTGTCCACTACACCTCCAATTTTGGTGTCATCTGCAAACTTACTAACTTGGACCTCTTATGCTCGCATCCAAATCATTTATGTAAATGACAAAAAGTAGAGGACCCAGCAACGATCCTTGTGGCACTCCACTGGTCACAGGCCTCCAGCCTGAAAAACAACCCTCCACCACCATCCTCTGTCTTCTACCTTTGAGCCAGTTCTGTATTCAAATGGCTAGTTCTCCCTGTATTCCATGAGCTCTAACCTTGCTAATCAGTCTCCCATGGGGAACCATGTCAAACACCTTACTGAAGTCTATGTAGATCACATCTACTGCCCTGCCCTCATCAATCCTCTTTATTACTTCTTCAAATAACTCAATGATTTCCCATGCACAAAGCCATGTTGACTATCCCTAATCAGACCTTGCCTTTCCAAATATATGTACAGCCTGTCCCTCAGGATTCCCTCCAACAACTTGCCCACCACCGACATCAGGCTCCCTGGTCTATAGTTTCCTGGCTTGTCCTTACCACCCTTCTTAAACAGAGACATCACGTTAGCCAACCTCCAGTCTTCCGGCACCTCACCCGTGACTGTTGATGATACAAATGTCTCAGCAAGAGGCCTAGCAATCACTTCTCTAGCTTCCCACAGAGATCTTGGGTACACCTTATACAGTCCTGGGGATTTATCCATCTTTAACCATTTCAAGACATCCAGCACTTCCTCCTATGTAATATGCAAGATGTCACCATCTATTTCCCTACAGTCTATACCTTCCATATCCTTTTCCACAGTAAATACTGATGCAAAATATTCATTTAGTATCTCCCCCATTTTCTGTGGCTCCACACAAAGGCCACCTTGCTGATATTTGAGGGGCCCTATTCTCTCCCTAGTTACCCTTTTGTCCTTAATATATGAGTAAAAACCCTTTGGATTCTCCTTAATTCTATTTGCCAAAGCTATCTCATGTCCCCATTTTGCCCTCCTGATTTCCCTCTTAAGTATACTCCTACTTCCTTTATACTCTTCTAATGATTCACTCAATCTATCCTATCTATACCTTACATATGCTTCCTTCTTTTTCTTAACCAAACTCTCAATTTCTTTGGTCACCCAGCATTCCCTACATCTACCAGCCTTCCCTTTCACCCTGACAGGAATATACTTTCTCTGGATTCTCGTTATGTCATTTCTGAAGGCTTCCCATTTTCCAGCCGTCCCTTTACCTGCAAACATCTGCCCCCAATCAGCTTTCGAAAGTTCTTGCCTAATATTGCCTGTAGCACCAGGAGTAATCCAGATATTATTACTCTTGAGGACCTCCTTCTTAAATTTCTGCCTAACTCTCTGTAGTCTTCCTTCAGAATCTCAACCTTTACCCTTCCTATGTGGTTGGTTCTAATGTGGACAATGACCTCCTGCTGGCCCCTTTCCCCCATGAGAACATTCTGCACCCTCTCTGAGACATCCTTGATCCTGTACCAGGGAAACAACACACCATTCTGCTTTTTCTCTGCTGGCCACAGAAACGTCTGTCTGTACCTCTGACTACAGAATCCCCTAACACAATTGATCTCTTGGAACCCGATGTACCCCTCATTGCATTAGAGCCAGTCTCTATACCAGAAGTTTAGCTGTTCGTGCTACGTTCCCCTGAGAATCCATCACCCCCTATATTTTCCAAAACAGCCTACCTGTTTGAAATGGGTATATCCAGAAAAGACTCCTGCCCTCGGTGCCGACCTTGCTTACCCTTCCTGGAGTTAACCCATCTATGTGACTGTATCTGAGATATTCCCCACTTCCTATAACTGCCATCCATCACATACTGTTGCTGTTGCAAATTCCTCATTGCTTCTAATTGATGTAATATAAATTAATACTGTATGTTTGAGATTTATTATGCAAATATTATTTATTTGCAAGTTTCTTGTTTATGAAATGTGGTTGGAATGCCTCCTTGTTGACTCAGGGTGTTTATTCAATTTTAATCATATTTCATCTATTCAAAGTGTATGACTTCAGTAGCTGTGAGCCCAGGTCTATTGTGAATTAGTACCAAAATTGTTTGCTTCTTCTGACTGCGAATTGCTTTTATTTAATACAAAATTTTAATTCAGCAGATTGAGTTGTAGAACACATATATTTGTCGAGATATTGAATGAGATATAGAATGGAGAGCCTTGAGGTATTAGATAGGCATTAACCTTCCCACTGACACTATTGCTTCCTCCAAATGCACCTCTCATTGTGTATTCACTCTGCCCTCTGAAAACAAATGATCTGTGCTCAGCAAAGGACTTAGTTTAATCTTTTTATAGACCCCAATCCTTTTATGACTTCAATTCATTTCAGGCACGGCAAGAAATTGAATTCTTGTTGTGGTTCTGTTCCCCGAGCTGGGAATTTGTGTTGCAGACATTTCGTCCCCTGTCTAGGTGACATCCTCAGTGCTTGGGAGCCCCCTGTGAAGCGCTTCTGTGATGTTTCCTCTGGCATTTATAGTGATTTTTATCTGCCGCTTCCGGTTGTCAGTTCCAGCTGTCCGCTGCAGTGGCCGGTATATTGGGTCCAGGTCGATGTGCTTATTGATTGAATCTGTGGATGAGTGTCATGCCTCTAGGAATTCCCTGGCTGTTCTCTGTTTGGCTTGTC
>NC_057715.1:1915631-1929438 GCF_004010195.1 Chiloscyllium plagiosum | reverse complement strand
AGATTCAAACCACTATAAATGCCGGAGGAAACATCACAGAAGCGCTTCACAGGAGGCTCCCAAGCACTGAGGATGTCACCTAGACAGGGGATGAAACGTCTGCAACACAAATTCCCAGCTCGGTGAACAGAACCACAACGAGCACCCGAGCTACAAATCTTCTCACAAACTTTGAAATTGAATTCTTCTTCCATCCCCCTGCCTCCATGCCCAATTCTTTGGCCAGGAGTGCTTTTCCTGTCACACAGCTCCTTCTACCCACCTCCAATGTTCCCCCTCTACCTGAACACTCCCCTCTCACTGCTCACCTGCCCCTGACCTCTTTATTGAGAATGTCCCCCACTCTAACTTGCCTCCTTCTGGATTGGCTGCACTCCATTCTCTCAAGACTAACCCTGCCTTTGTTATCAAACCTGCTGACAAGACTGTTATTGCTTTGTGAACTGGCACCTACCTTTCAGAGGTTGAGTGCCATCTCTAAGATACTTTGTCCTACCTGTTCTTGAATCAAGTCCCACCACTGAATTTCAGGCTGATGTTTCCAGGATTGTCATTGACCTCATCTCCTCTGGAGATATTCCCTCCATGGTTTCCTACCTCAGCATGGCCCAACTTTATGCAAAGGGTCAGTAAGATTTAAAACATAAGCTCTTTTCTCTCCTTACAGATGCTGCCAGACCTGCTGAGATTTTCCAGCATTTTCTCTTTTGGTTCCAACCTTATGCAACCTGCTTTGACTTTCTTCCCAAAATCTAAAATCAAGACTTCACGAGCAATCCCTTTATTTCACTCAGATCCTGTGCCACACAATTTATTTCGAGCGCCACGGTGGCTCAGTGGTTAGCACTGCTGGCTCACAGCGCCAGGGACCCAGGTTTGATCCCAGCCTCAGGCAACAGTCTGTGTGGAGTTTGCACATTCTCCCCGTGTCTGTGTAGGTTTCCTCCGGGTGCTCCAGTTGCCTCCCACAGTCCAAAGATGTGCAGGGCAGGTGAATTGGCCATGCTAAATTGCCCACAGTGTTAGGTGCATTAGTCAAAGGGAAATGGGTCTGGATGGGTTACTCTTCGGAGGGTCAGTGTGGACTGGTTGGGCCGAAGGGCCTTTTCCACACTGTCGGGCATCTAAGATAATCTATGTTGACTCGATTTCTTTTCCCCCTTAGTTCAGTCTCTTCCCACCTACGTCCATGATTCTTCTGATATTTTATGTTGGTTCCACACCTTCCTTGGCTTCACCATGAATGTGCAATCTCTCCACCTCCCTACCTCCCCATGTAGAAATGCAGAGATCAAAAAAGAGAGACAAACATCTATTTAAAAAATCCATATCACTAGAAATTGTGTTTAAACACAAGATTAATGTTCAGGCAGCCTTGGTTCAAGCTCAGGCTACTCCTAGGGAAAGGGGTGAAGTTGTTTTCTATGGAACAGATTTCGATGTCCTTGGAAGCTTCATTTTCTTTGAGTAAAAAGCCCCACCTTTTTCAGCTCGTTAAGACAAATGAGAAAGTTTGAAGTAGCTGTCAATCCAATGTCCCTTCGTTTCGCTCTTTTCAAGCTTCTGTATGTTGTAGTATGTGAGGGACCAGGTGTATATGCATTAGTCCAAATGAAGTTTAAACATGATCCTACACAAAGACAGTACAGCATTATTTTGCTTATGTTTAATGGTCCTGGCAATATATCCTAATGCTTGCTTTTACAATAGCCATGAGGTACCTGACAGGTCTTCATGTATAATATGACCCAATGCTTTCTTTATTCAGCAGTTTTGAGTATGTGACCCTACGTAGCATGTATGTGTTTAGTGTCAGCGTAATCCGGATGTGTGAATAATCCAGGCATCTAATTCATTTACATTAAAGGAAGTCCCATTCCCCATCTTCTCTCAAAATACCCAGCATCTTTTTTCTTCTCTTTTAATGTTCCAGTACATGGAAACACCTGTGCATCATTTGCAAACTTTCAGAGCTCTAGTCAAATGTTCTTATTCAAATCAATGCTCAAAGTGATAGAGAGCATTAGCTCCAACACAGACAAAACATTATTTTGTCAATCCATTTTGTTATCTATCTTTATTTAAAAGGGTATAAACAGGAACTGGGGGACTAAAGGCCAGTTAGCCTAACATATATCAGAGGGAACAGAGTGGGAACTATTACTAAAGATATTATGGTGGGACACTTAGAAAGGTTCAAGGTAAGCAGATAGAGTGTGAAAGGGCAATCATATTTCACTGATGGATCAGAGTTCTCTGATGAAGCAATATTTGCTGTGAATTAAAAGGAACTAGTGGGCATACTGGATTTAGATTTTCAGAAAGCATTTGAAAAGATACACATCAAAGGTGATTGCAGAAAGTGGAAGTTCATGGTGTCGGGGATCGCACATTGACACGGATCGAAGCTGGGCTTGTGAACAAGAAACAGTGGGTAACCAAAAATGGGCCATTTGTCATTGGCATAATGTAACAAATGGTGTGTCAGTTTTGGGATCTGTGTTCACCTTTTTACAATTTATACCACTGACATGAATGAAGAAATCAAAGGTGTGGTTCCTAAATTTGCAGATGACCAAAGATAAGTAGACAGCTAATCTCTGAAAAGACATGAGGAGCTTACAACAAGAAAGACATAGGTAAAGTGAGTGGGCAAAGATCTCACAGTGGAGTATATTGTGGGAAAATATCAATTTGTCCATTTTGACAGGAAGAATAAAACAAAGCATTTCATCCATTTGGTGTGAGATTACACATCTCTGAGATGTGGAGGGACCTGGCTGTCTTAGTTCATGAATTGCAAAAGATTAGTATGCAGGTGCAACAAATAACGGAAGAAATAAAGAGAAACTATTTCCAGTGACTGAAAGGTCAGCGATCAAATGGTCAGAGTAAAAGGGGGATTTGGAAACGAAACAGGAATTGTTACTTCTGTTTATCAGTCACAGACAAGGATTAGTAAAATAATAATGTAGGTTCTAAATTTAAAGCAAGAACTTTATTCAGATAACAAAAACTGGGAACGATAATGTACATTGATTTGTCTGAACTGCTGCCACAGACTGATGAACAAATCACAGCACTAACACTGAGCATTTTGTTGGGAAGTTTAATGATTGACTGTATTAAATCTAAACCTACTCTGATCCTGTAAACCTAGTGAAAATAATCTGCAAATGCTGATACCATTTACTTATTTCATTAACCAGTATGCTCAGGAACAAGAATGCAAATATAAATTAATTGAACAATGCTGCCCTATTTAGTAATAGTGTTTACTTGTTGTAAAATGTGTGTGAATTTGCATTACCAAATAAAAGGGTATGTAGGAGCAGAGAGAGCTAGCTGTATATATACATAAGTCATTAACGGTTGCAGATCAGGTAGAGAGAGAGCTGTTAAAAAAGCATACAGTATTCAAGGCTTCAGAAAGAGGGACAGAAAGTACAAGAGTGGGGAGGTTATGATGGACTTATACAAGACCCTAATTAGGTCTCAGCTGGAGGTCTGGGTACCACATGCTATAGGAAGGAGGTGAACACATTGCAGAGAATGCAGAAGAAGATTACAGGAATAGTTCCAGGGATGAGAAACTTCAGTTTCAAGGAAAGATTGGAGAATTTTGAACTGTTTCTCTTGAGAAGAGATGGCTAAGAAGGGATCTGATAGATGTTTTTAAAATCACGAGCTGCCTGGACACAATGGATAAGGAGAAACTGCTGTCACTGATGAGCTGATTGAGAATCAGGGAGTATAGTTTAAAAGTGCTTTTGTAAAAGAAGTAAATATGAAGTGGGAAAATATCCTTTTCACACAGTGAGAAGTAAGGGATGGAAATCAGTGTCTGGGCAGGCCGTAGAGGTAGCTTCAAATGAGCAATCCAAGAGGAAGCTGGATAACTATTTAACTAGAAACAATGGGTACATTACAGGAGAAAGGGCAGGAAACTGACCCTTTATTAAAATGCTCAGTGAGCTAGTACTAACACAACAGACTGAATGGCCTCCTTCTGCATCAGAACAATTCTGTGATTCTGTGAAATTATTATCGAGATTTATAGATAAACAGCAAAAGTGTTGAATTGTAGATTAAAGATATACATTATCATATACATCTATTTAATCTCTTCAGGTATATTAAAGCACAGCTTATTTTGTTCTCTGATTATTTTTAACTGTTGAGTACAGCAGCTTTAATTTTACAGAATATTGTTTTGCTTATTCTTCTTCTTGTTTATCTTGTAATCTAATATACCTGCAGATTATCGGGCTTCGTTCTGTATGCAAAACCACCTCAAGCATATAGTCAGGACACCTTATCATATCCATGGAATGCAGTTCATCAGGGTTCCAGAATGAGAAGAAGAATAAACTGATATTCTTTCTTTTAGTACCTTTCTGTTTGTACCTTTGAAATGTCATGTAGGAACATGACATTTACATTTCCACCGGTATCATCTGGTTCCTGACCTTGTTAAAACTTTAGTCAAAATATGGTCAAAAGAACTGAATGTGGGAGGTGAGCTGAGAGAGACTGACCTGGAAACCAAGGCAGGATTTGACTGAGTGCAGCATTAAGGAGCAATATGAAAGCCAATGGGAAGCAGGGAATGAGAATAGCAATCTAAATCACTAAAGCCATGAACCACTTTGTTTCCACCTCTTTCCTGGCAGCATCTATCATGACAACTTCCAAGGCTATTGATGGTTATTAACTTTTTGTGAGTAAAGTTGTATTGTTCAGATCTTTAAAAAGCTCAATCAAGTTAGGGCACAGAAACAGACCTTTTGGTTCAACTTGTCCATGCCGACCAGATATCCTAACCTAATCTAGTCTCCGTTGCCAGCACTTGGCCCATATTCCTCCAAACCCTTCCTATCCATATCTCCATCCAGATGCCTTTTAAATGTTGTAATTGTAACAGCCTCCACCACTTCCTCTGGCAGCTCATTCCATACACGTACCACCCTCTGTGTGAAAAAGTTGCCCCTTAGCTCTCTTTTATATCTTTCCCTTCTCACCCTAAACCTATGCTCTTTATTTCTGTACTCCCTGACCCCAGGGAAAGACCTTGACTATTTATCCTATCCATGCCCCTCATGATTTTATAAACCTCTGTACGGTCACGCCTCAGTCTCCGACGCTCCAGGGAAAACAGCCCCAGCCTGTTTAGCCTCTCCCTGTAGCTCAAATTCTCCAACCCTGGCAACATCCTTGGAAATCTTTTCTGAACACTTTCAAGTTTCACAACATCCTTCCTTTAGGAAGGAAACCAGAATTGCACGCAATATTCCAAAAGTAGCCTAACCAATGTCCTGTACAGCCGCAAACATGACCTCAACTCCTACAGTCAGTACTCTAACCAATAAAGGAAAGCATACCAAACGTCTTCTTCACTATCCTATCTACCTGCGACTCTATTTCCAAGGAGCTATGAACCTGCACTCTGTCCCTGTTTTATGCCTTCTTCTTTCTCCTGCCTCCCACATTTCCTTTAAACTTACTCCCTTTTACCTTCAACCTATGTCCTCTAGTGATTGAGAGAAAAAGATTCTGACTATTCATTCTTTTCCATGTCTCTTAGAATTTTGTGAACCTCTGTCAGGTCGAGTGAGTTTGTCCAATCTCTCCACAAAGCTAACATGTTGAGTCTGAGGGAGATGTGATATTCACTGAGCTGCAATGGTCCACGATCTCTTCCAGTTCTGGCCAACCAGCTCATGGCTTTGAGCATCAGGTGACGTGAGGATTGAGCTGGTGTCTCTGGCACCAGGTGCTATCGTTCCATGAGGGTATGTTTGGATAAGCAAGATATTTTTGCATACAAGAATATTATTGTTTTCAGTGTTATCAGAAATTTTATCTGGACTATTGTAAGCTTATCAGGAGTTATTTTGAAATGGAATATAAATCAAGATATTTTTCTTTGGGTTTTATTGTAGTTTATTGTTGTTAACTGGGATGGAATTTTCTCGAGTTGCTTGTGGGGTGGAGTCCAGCTGAGAGCCAGCCCAGGAACTGTGGGTTTGGAAAGAGTCACTGATGCCTCATGATTGGATTTTCAGAGGGAGGGGAGAACCGGAAACGCAGATCCTCCAGTTCTTAAAAAAACATTATTCACAGGATGTGGGTGTCAGTGGCCAGGCCAGCTGTTTATTGGCCAGAGGGTGGGTAAGAGTCAACCACATTGTCATGTGACAAGAGTCATATGTGGGCCATAAACACGGCATATTTCCTTCCCTCAGGTTAGTGAACCATATGGGTTTCACAACAATCAAACACAATGTCCAGTCGATCAGCTCACTAGTCCAGACTTTATTGAATTTGAATTTCACTGTCTGCCCCGATGGGATTCAAACCTATGTTCCCAGAATTTGGCCTGGTTTCCTGGTTGCTAGGCCAGTGACATCACACTAAGCCACGACCTCGCTTCCAGTTAAGTGTAGATGACCTTGCTGTAGAGCTCATTATGAATATGGACAGCAGCAGTTAGCAATTAGCAAATGACATGCTCAGAAACACAAACAGACTGGACCACATTTGAACGTAGCTGGAACACAGCCGGCAGATAATTTGGTTCTGATTGTCGTGTAACAAACTTATCTCAAAAAGGGAGATTTAAACTCAGACCCTCATGGAGTTGCAATTGTTAGAGCAGCAAGAACTGAAAGGCTTGATTTTATGAAGAGATTTTGGATTCCTGAGAAATACATGATATTGCTGACCTCTACCTCTGGATACCCTTTCATGATCTGAATCATTGGACTGCTCCCAGATGGAGGGAAGGTAAAACTGTTCGGTGAAGTGGGTTTTGCCTCCAGCAGAGCGTATTTACCCAATGTAGCAAAACTTAACCTAAGAATGTAGCATGGTCTTGACAGGTCCAACAAATATTTAGTAAAGCTGACTTGCAGGCACATCTGTATCTGGGCTAACTTTACACTATTTTGTTAACAAAGTTTCCATCAGTGTATTATGCTTCAAGTGGCTCAAGTTAGGATGGAGTCTGCGGTCTTTATGCCCTCAGGTCATGTGCAATGATGCAGTGATGATATCGTGAGCATCTCTCTTAAAGGTTTACTGACGTACTGACTATGAGACATTACACAACGTCCAATCCAACAAATCCATGGTCTGGGCCCGGAAGGAAGCAGCGTGAGTATTTGTTGGGGATGGTTGCCTAAGCCTCCACTGCCCCATGCTCTACGCTTTCTCTTTTAAAGATAACCGCAAACACTGTCATGGCTGCCATTGACCTTTGAACCTATCCCTCAGCCCCCAGCTCCTGCCTGTGCCAGGTGTTGTGAACTGGATGCCAAACTATACCCTGAGCCGACACTGGGTGACATGTTTGTGTGGTGTCAGTGGTGCTAATGCAGTGTGAGGTTGGAACATCAAAATGTTCTGCCTGTCGGGTTGTCAATTCTGAAATGAACATTTGGCCCGAGGTGCCCTCAAAATGGAAAATAGTTAGCCTTAATGCAAGAGGAAATCCTCCTGAATTGTGTGACACATATGATCATAATAAGATAGAAACTCAAGATAAAGCATATTGGAATTTGACATAAATATGTTTACTAGTCTATCAAAATTAGTATACAGAGGCATCTCAATCATGGGTGATTTTAGATTTGCCTGATCTGTGCTGTTTTGAAAGGGTGGTGATAATTCAAGTTAGTTCAGCTGTTCTCTCACCAAAATGACACCAGTGTTCAAAGGCATGTCGTTTCCACATGCTCACCTCCCTATTCTGAATATCCTATAATGAACCTCACTGAGCGACATACTGCCATTCCAAAACAGAAATGAAATTGAAAAAATTGAGTGAACAGCAAAAGTAAATGAGGGTCAGGCTGTTCCCAAACAGTGAGGAGCAAAGAAAAAAACACTTTGCATTTTGTAGCATTTTTCACAACCACCCGACACCTCAGAGCTTGATAACCAATAGGCACTGGTGTCAGGGAGGTCTTAGCAGACCCTACCTCGTGGGCCAAGAATTTCTGGGTTCAAATCCCACCTCAGGGTTTGGTGGCCATGGGAAGTATGTTCACAATGTGATCATTGGGTTGCAAAATGTAACAATGCACCTCAAGCTGTAAGAGTAGAGACAAAAATAGAAGCTGCTGGAGAAACTCAGTAGATCTGACAGCATCTACAGAGAGAGAAAACACCAGCGATCTCAGTCACTGGACCTAAAGTATTAACTCTGCTTTCTCTCCACAGGTACTGGCAGACCTGCCAAGTCTCTCCAGCAACTTCTGTTTTTGTTTTGAATTTCCAGTATCCGCAGTTCTTTGTTTTCCTAGTGTAAGAGTGGGAATGTTTCCCAGTAACAGTGCAGAAGGCAATGGAAAGCCATTGCAGTACCTGACCACGGTGGTAATAGACCCATCCAAATGCAGTCCCTCACAGTGGAGAGAGAGGGAGTCACCATTGTAAGTGACTGAATGTAGCAGCCAATAAACACTTAGCAAACTTCCACAAATAACAGTTTGATAAAGACCAGATAAGGGAATAGCAGACAACTACTCACCTCTTGAATATGATTCAAAGGGTCTGATTTTCAAAGTGGAAGAACTAGCAGAAGAACTCCATTGGTGTTGGAATTGATACAGAGAGCAGCAAAGAGCTTTACTGCAGAAGTTATGTTTCCCACGCCACCTTAGCCTTTTTAAGGCACCAACTGTTGCAAGGTAGGGTTAACTGTCCCATGTGAATGTGAGTGACAAGATGGATTGATGAATGGGTAACAGGTGCTATATAAGGTGTTTGGTTCTGAGAATGCTCATGCTGACGAGTGCATTAAGTCCCAGCCAAATATGATATAGAATTGTGTGGGGAAACCTTTGGATCTCGGAAAAGTAAGACCTAAAATTGAGGTCTCCTTCATAGCCTCGGTGACAATGTTTATTGTTCCAGTATAACTTGTACCTGGTTGTCATCATACAACAAACTATGTTGTGTTTCGGACAAGATTAGATTAGATTAGATTACTTACAGTGTGGAAACAGGCCCTTCGGCCCAGCAACCCACCCAGACACCTTCCCCTACATTTACCCCTTCACCTAACACTATGGGCAATTTAGCATGGTCAATTCACCTAACCTGCACATTTTTGGACTGTGGGAGGAAACCAGAGCACCTGGAGGAAACCCACGCAGACACGAGGAGAATGTGCAAACTCCACACAGACAGTTGCCTGAGGTGGGAATTGAACCCGTGTCTCTGGCACTGTGAGGTAGCAGTGCTAGCCACCGTGCCACCCCCAAAGAGATTTCATGTGTTGGATGACCAGGTGGTTTTTCTCTACCACGCCAGACCGACGGATCCCTGTTTACCCCTACCAGGAAAGAGACCAGTTGCAGTAAATCTATCAGATGAATCTTACACCATGACAGGTTGTGATGAGGATTTATCATATAACAGTCAGGTGGCTAGGGGGGGTCAGTGTGGCTGCAAGTGGATAAGGTGCCAAATGTGTGAGATGGATCAGTGAGTATGTATGTTAAGGAGCTGTGTGATTAGCTTGGGACTAGTCAGTAGGTTGGTTGCTAGTCAGGATGGGTGATGGGGTTTGGATCTGGTCAGGTAGGTGATCATGGCATAGTTAGCTGGTGGGGGCTCTTCAGGTTGAATTGAGGAGGCTGGTTGGATCTTATGGACAAGTCAGGTCAGGTAGCAGAGACATCGCTACAGTCGTGGGTAATCAGAGAGGTGTAGTTAAGGAGGTTGTGGAGACATCTGGAAGAAGATCAGTGAATCAGTGTGAATGATTTAGCAGCTACCCGGGAGATAGACTAGAATGTGTCTGTCCCTCATTTCCTGGGTCGGTATTGTGGAACTTTCTGAAGTCTCCAGCACTAACTCAGAATTGGAAACTTTTTGAAGCTGCTGGGCGAATTGTAAATTCCCCAGGAAATTCCTATCAAGGTCAGACCATTGGGACTTCCCCGTGCACAACTTGTGTAGTACATTTGGTCTGCTACAGTCCAGAGAGTAGCTACTGATTGAGGGATAAATATTAACCAGGACACCAGGAATAGTTCCTCTGCTCTTCTCCAAGAAAGATACATTGGATCTTTAATATCCATGTAACTCAGCAGCTGGGACTCAACATCTCATTTGAAAGACAGCACCTTCAGTCATGCAGCATTACACTGAAGAGTTACCCATCGTTTTTGTGCTCAAGTTGGCAATGGAACTTGAACCCAGAGTTTTGTAATTCAAAGTAAGAATGCTACCGATGGAACCACTGCTGTACACATGGGCCAGTGTGTGGAATAATGTTGAACGCACAGGTACATCCTGAGAAGGAACAAATTCAGTCTAACCAAGTATGATCTAAATAGGTCAACAAAAATATTGAAATAAAATGAAATAAAAATGAAAATAACTGGGCAGGTCTCACAGAGGAAAATGCAAATGGGTTCACTGGTGTACATATAGAAACAAGTGGAAGCAACTCAGAAGAATATTCAGAAAAACTTTCAAAGGCAAATGGAATGAATCAAAGGAATTCAAGATCAGCTAGGTTAATCTCAATAGGCAGGAAGATGTGAGAATCTTTACGAAGAGACAAGTCAGCAGGAGAGTCATTTGTCACGGATTACCCAGCCTCTGGTCTTTAATATCTTCACTTTTAAATGGCTGGATCACTTCAGTTTTTGGTCAATGATGACTCCAGCTTTCTGATCATGGGGATTTCAGTAATGCCAGTAACGCCATGTATTATCAAGAGAAGGTGAGGTTTTTTTTCTTTTGTTGGGATTAGTCATTGTGTGGAAATGCAAGTGTTACTTGTCATTTATAAGCCCACACCTTGATGTTATTCAAATCTTTCTGCATGCCGTTACGAACTACATCATACTCTGAGGAATTGCAAATGGAGCTGAGTAATGTATAATCAGCAAACAGCCCAGTTTCTAAGCATATGAAGGAAGGAAGGTCATTAATGAAACAGATGAATGTAATTTAGCGCCAGACTTTTTCCTGAGGTGCTCCTGCAGCAGTGCTCTGGGAGTGAAATGATAACTTCCAGGACTCACTGTAATTGTTGCTGTGAATATTCATACAGGTGACCCTTCACTCCATTGGCTGTTTAATGAGTCACCATCATTCACAACTGGCTATCACATGGTTGCAGAGCTTAACTTGTATTTTTGTTTATAGATTGCTTAGCCTTGTCTATTGAATGCTGCTTTTGGTGCTGACCATGCATGCAGCCCTGTGATTGACCTGTTAGACTGTCCTTTGTGTTCAAGGATAACTTGCTTTCACTGCAGTTTGATAGATTCGGAAGTAGTTGATAGGCCCGATGGGCAATCTGCAGGTTCTGCCACATGTGGGGCAGGTGGTGATGGAAAGGTCAGGGAAATGACTGACCAGGAGGGTCCCACGCTCTCTTTGGCCACACCTCTGCATGTTCCTATCACTGCCTCTCAATACCTTCAGGGCCTTCCTGAATACAACTACTCCGTTTAGGTCAGAGGCCAGGGACGTGCATGTGTCAAAAGGGAAATTTAATCTCTTCTGAATGCACTGAGGACGTCCCTAAATCATTCTTATTAGTGCCAGCCAGGACTATTTCCCAAAGCCTATGCTATTCCATGGGTCTGGTGTCAGGTGCAAATAGCATGTCCTGCTCGGTGGATCAGGTTCTGTCTGATTAGTGCCTTGATGTTGGGGCATGTTGGCTTGGGAAAGAAAGTTGCTGCTAAACCTCCTTCCTTGTCGGATTTTGCATGTCTAATTAGCAGGTACACCTGGAACATGGTCTTCAACATGGTCTTTAATTGGAGGGGTGGTCAACTGGTTTACAGTGATGGAGGAGTTAGGAAAATGGCAGACCAGATGGCAATGTAAATTTCTGCTGCAACTGTTGGCCCACAGAGTCTCCTGGATGTACAGTTTTGAGATGTTATAATGATAATTAATGTCACTGAGCGTGGTGGCAGTGTTGCACCATACACCGGAGGGTACCTGAGCGTCCTCAGTATGGAGGCAGAATAGGTTGGCATGAGGATTGCACAGCCGTCACTGCAGACAGACAGACACCTCCTCAGCAAGGAGATTGACAAAGATGTGGTTGAGTATTTTATGTTCTTCGGGGGAGGTGATGCCTAGTGGTTTTATTGCTGGAGTGTTTATCCAGAGATGCAGACAAAATTCTGAGGGCCCTGGTTCAAAACCCATCACAGCAGATTGTGGGATTGAATTTAATAAAAATCTGGAATTAAGAATCCATCGATGACTATGAATTGGTTGTTGGAAAAACCCATCTGGGTCACTAATGCCCTTTAGGGAAGGAAACTGCCATCTTTACCCAGTCTGGTCTACATGTGACTCCAGACCCACAGCAATTTGAACTGCCCTCTGAGCAATTAGGGATGGGCAATAAATGCTGGCCTGGCCAGTAACACTCACATCCCAGGAATGGATAAAGAAAGAATTGCTGGTGCCCACATCTCCAACTACAGACCCGTTCTGCTGCTTCTGTGTATGAGAATTGTTAGCTCATCAGCAGTGATTAGTCACTATTTAGGAAGGTCTTTGAAGTCTTTCATATAGAATACAAGTTGGACTTTCGTCATCAGTGCTTTCTCAGAGAGGTGTTCATCAAATTGAATTGAATTGAATTAGATTTATTGTCATGTGCAATCAGATGAATACAGTGAAAAGTTTACAAGTCACCATTAACAGTGCCATCTTAGGTACCTTTGTATATAGTGATGTGTGGACTCATCAGCTGAGGGGTAGCTGTATGCTGGAATGAGCAGGTCTCCTCACCAGTACCTGACCTGACATCGAGGCTTCAATGTTCCCTGACTCCTCCTCCACATACAGCTGATTACATTTAGATCCGCACGGTTAGATATATGAACTGAAACCAATGTGTTGGTACAAATGTTACACATCACGGGCTTGTGTAAATGGTCTAGTTTTCTCAGACACCATCACATTTTGATCTCACAATTTCAGCTTTGGCCTTATATAAAGGCAGCAAGATCCAAGCAGATGGGAGCACCTCCTACTAGTATCATGGCACTGATACATTGTGACGGCAGTTTGAGCTCACATTTTGTAACTGTTTGAGAGAAAAAGCAAGATCGGAATGTTATAAGTATATTACTTCCCCCCCCACACCCCCCCTCCCCCCAGTAAAGAAGGGCTAACTCCATCAGATTGCTTCAGCCCTCATTATGTTTGGTAGTTGAACTCAGTCAGAGCTGGGACTGCAGGTGGGAACTTGCCCAAGGTAGGAGCAGGAGGTGAAACAAGAGCAGCAAATGGTACAATGGCTGTCCTTCGAAAGTGTATAAACCAGAGCTGTAGCTGTTGAAGTCAAATGGTCCTTTCTGATGACAAAAGCAGTTTTAGCCTTTCTGATATTGGAAGAATGTAATGAGTAGCAAAACAAGGTTCAAAGGTAGAAAATAAAATCTGTTGGCAAATGGTTATATAGCAACGCACCTGAATCCATTGTTTGTTAACCAATGAAAGAAAAGAATTGTTGCATTACGCGGTTATGAGGAGATTTGCTGCTTTTTGCACTCAGGGAAACTTTTGAGGTTAGCACATCATGTTAAAGCTGATTAACAACATCAGTAACCTACACTGCATTCACTACACGCCTTTCACTACACGCCTTTCACTGCACTGTATTCACTACACGCCTTTCACTACACTGTATTCACTACACGCCTTTCACTACACGCCTTTCACTACACTGTATTCACTACACGCCTTTCACTACACGCCTTTCACTACACGCCTTTCATACATGCCTTTTCCAACACGCCTTTCACTA
>NC_057715.1:1903626-1915515 GCF_004010195.1 Chiloscyllium plagiosum | reverse complement strand
GCCTTTCACTACATGCCTTTCACAACACGCCTTTCACTACACTGTATTCACTACACGCCTTTCACTACACGCCTTTCACTACACACCTTTCACTACACGCCTTTCATACATGCCTTTCACAACACGCCTTTCACTACACTGTATTCACTACACGCCTTTCATACATGCCTTTCACTACACGCCTTTCACTACACGCCTTTCACTACACTGTATTCACTACACGCCTTTCATACATGCCTTTCACTACACGCCTTTCACTACACGCCTTTCACTACACTGTATTCACTACACGCCTTTCATACATGCCTTTCACTACACGCCTTTCACTACACGCCTTTCACTACACTGTATTCACTACACGCCTTTCATACATGCCTTTCACTACACGCCTTTCACTACACGCCTTTCACTACACTGTATTCACTACACGCCTTTCATACATGCCTTTCACTACACGCCTTTCACTACACGCCTTTCACTACACTGTATTCACTACACGCCTTTCATACATGCCTTTCACTACACGCCTTTCACTACACGCCTTTCACTACACTGTATTCACTACACGCCTTTCATACATGCCTTTCACTACACGCCTTTCACTACACGCCTTTCACTACACTGTATTCACTACACGCCTTTCATACATGCCTTTCACTACACGCCTTTCACTACACGCCTTTCACTACACTGTATTCACTACACGCCTTTCATACATGCCTTTCACTACACGCCTTTCACTACACGCCTTTCACTACACTGTATTCACTACACGCCTTTCATACATGCCTTTCACTACACTCCTTTCACTGCACTCCTTTCACTACACTGTATTCACTACACTGTGTTCACTGCACTGTATTCACTACACTGTATTCACTACACTGTGTTCACTACACTGTATTCACTACACTGTATTCACTACATTGTATTCATTACAATGTGTTCACTACACTATATTCACTATACTGTATTCACTACACTGTGTTCACTACACTATATTCACCACACTGTGTTCACTACACTGTATTCACTACACTGTATTCACTACACTGTGTTCACTACACTTTATTCACTACACTGTATTCACCACACTGTCTTCACTACACTGTATTCACCACACTGTGTTCACTACACTGTATTCACCACACTCTGTTCACTACACTGTGTTCACCACACTGTATTCACCACACTGTATTCACCACACTGTGTTCGCTACACTGTATTCACTGAACTGTATTCACTACACTGTATTCACTGCACTGTATTCACTACACTGTGTTCACTACACTGTATTCACTACACTGTATTCACTGCACTGTATTCACTACACTGTATTCACCACACTGTATTCACTACACTGTATTCACCACACTGTATTCACTACACTGTATTCACTAACTGTGTTCACGACACTGTGTTCACCACACTGTATCCACTACACTTTATTCACTACACTGTATTCACTACACTGTGTTCACTACACTGTGTTCACCACACTGTGTTCACTACACTTTATTCACTACACTGTATTCACCACACTGTATTCACTACACTGTATTCACCACACTGTATTCGTTACACTGTATTCACCACACTGTATTCACTACACTGTATTCACTATCTGTGTTCACTACACTGTGTTCGCCACACTGTATTCACTACGCTGTATTGACCACACTGTGTTCGCTACACTGTATTCACTGCACTGTATTCACCACACTGTATCCACCACATTGTATCCACCACACTGTATTCACTACACTGTATTCACTACACTGTATTCACTATCTGTGTTCACTACACTGTGTTCGCCACACTGTATTCACTACGCTGTATTGACCACACTGTGTTCGCTACACTGTATTCACTGCACTGTATTCACTACATTGTATTCACCACATTGTATCCACCACACTGTATTCACTACACTGTATTCACTACACTGTGATCACTACACTGTGTTCACTACACTGTATTCACCACACTGTATTCACCACATTGTATCCACCACACTGTATTCACTACACTGTATTCGCTACACTGTGTTCATTACCCTGTATTCACTATACTGTGTTCACTACACTGTATTCACTACACTGTGTTCACCACACTGTATTCACTATACTGTATTCACTACACTGTATTCACTACACTGTGTTCGCTACACTGTATTCACCACATTGTGTTCACTACAGTGTGTTCGCTACACTGTATTCACTATACTGTATTCACCACACTGTATTCACTACACTGTATTCCCCACACTGTATTCACTGCATTATATTTACTACACTGTGTTCGCTACACCTTGTTCACTACACTGTATTCACTCCACTGTGTTCACTACACTGTATTCACTATACTGTGTCCACTACTCTGTGTTCACCGCACTGTATTCCCCACACTTCATTCATTCATGAACATTGACTCAGCAACAGTGAATGAATGATTACAGTGGAACCTTGATTATCCAGCACTCGATTATCCGAATATCAGATAATCCGGTCCCGATGCTCGGCTAAACTATGTTATCTGGCATTTGATTAACAGGAATCCGATTAACCAAATGAAATGCTCCCTACCTGTGTCCTTCGGATAATTGAGGTTCCCCTGTATGTGGTTTTAAATTAGGATGGTGTGTGACTTTTCCACATTGTCAGGTAGATGGCATTGTAGCTGTACTAGAGCAGCTTGTGTAGGGGCACAGCTAGTTTTGGAACACTAATCTTCAGTACTAATGCCAGGATAATGTCAGTGCCTCCAGCTATTTCTTTTTATTACATGGAGTAAATAGGATTGGCTGAAGCTTGGTATCTGTGATGATGGGACCTCTGGAGGAGGCTGTGATAGATCATCCTCTGGCTGAAAATGGATGTAAAATCTACAGGCTTGTTTTTTACACTGATGTGCTACACACCCCGTCACTGAGGCTGGGGTCATTTATGGACGTCCCTTCTTCTATTGGCTGTTTAATTGTCCACGTCCATTCACAACTGGATGTGGAAGAAATGCAGAATTTAGATCTGATCCAATAGCTGTCAGTGCTTTAGTGGGGCCAATCTCCTTCCAGCTTTGCACCTGCTACATGATTCGATCTGGATGGTAATGTTGTTCAGGATGTAACAAAGGCTGAAGACTCTGTCAGGGTTGTATTGTAACAATTCTCTACACAGGTATTTAAAACAAATAAATCATGGTTCCCGGCAGCTTTGTAGTCTTGGAGGAGAAAGTGAGGACTGCAGATGCTGGAGATCAAAGTCGAGAGTGTAGTGCTGGAAAAGCACAGCAGGTCAGGCAGCATCCAGGGAGCGTGAGAATCAAGCATTATAGTCTTGAAGGCCATGATATTCCATCTCAGTATTCAATTGTTTCACTACAATGAAACTCATGCTCAAAAGGTTAAACAATGAGATTAAGGTTGTGTTAACTTGCCTTGAATTTCCTTGGAATTAGAAGCTTGATAGAAAATCTAATTTTCAGATTTAATGAGAAAGGACTTGAATAAATAAACACAGAAAACTAATTTCTCTGGTTGGGGTTGGAAAGGGGAATATAAATGGAAAAAGAAGAACAGAGATATTTAAGGATGACATCAGGGAACTGTCTGTCACTAAACAGGGTAATGTGATTCTAAATTCTTCAGCTCAAAAGGTTGCAGATGCTGAGTCAATTGAAATTTATTTGGACTTAATTGGTTTAACATTCTTTCTTTTGCCTGGTGATTTACAAACAATTCTGGTATGTTCGTTGTACCTTCTACAGTGCGGGCGAATATGAACTACCTGCCGAAACTTTCTGCCATTTCCTTCCTTTCTGTTGTTAATTCCCTTGCCTCACTCTTCAGATAACTTTAGTTACTCACTTCTTGTTTCAAATTCTGCAGAAACGCTTATTACCTGTATTTGTTTTTATATTTCTAGCTATCTTTCTCTCATATTCTAACTTCAACCTCCTGATTAATCTTTTACTCGTTCTTTGCTTTTTTGAAATATTCTGTCTGATTCCATACCACATTGCAAAAATGTGCACTTTTTCTCAATTTGATACTGTTTTTCTGAGCCCTGGATCCATCCCCTAGAGTCATTCTTTTCCACTGAAATTTATCTTTCCGAGTATTGTGAAATATTTCTTTAAATGCCTGCCATTGCATCTCTAATATTGGCATGTCCCTGAACTTAATTTCTCAGTGAAACTTACCTAGCTTTCTCTTCATGTTAAAAATCACACAAAACCAGGTTATAGTCCAACAGGTTTATTTGCAAGCACTAGCTTTTGGAGCGCATATCCGAATGAAAGAGCAGTGCTCTGAAAGCTAGTGCTTCCAAATAAAAACCTGTTGGACTATAACCTGGTGTTGTGTGATTTCTAACTTTGTCCACCCCAGTCCAAAACCAGCACCTCCAAGTCTCTTTATATTCTTCTAATTGCTGTAGTAAAGTTTAAAACAATAGTTTACTCTTCACTCTTTCAATCTAACTGCAAAACACAATCATGTTACAATCACCGCTGCCCAAGAATACCTTTACTATGGGGTCAATGATTAATGCTGTGTGATTGAATACTGACCAGGCCCAGAAAAACCTCCTCTTTGATCAGCATTAGAATCTACTGCTTTAGGAAACATTGATCTTCCAAGTAAACTTTGCTAATTGACCACGATTATCACTGTAACTTTCTCACCATCTCCTACTGTACCTTACTTTATATCCCATCCTACAATGGAGTGTTCGGATCCTATAAACCAAAGTTACAAGCACCTTCTTTCTTTTACTGTCTCTAATCTCTACCTAATCTGATTCTACCTTTTGGTCTTTAGAGCCAAGGTTATCTCTCACTGATGATTAATTAAGAGAAATGCACCAACTTCCTGTCCTTCTGCAATATCATGTACTCTTGAATATTCAGATCCAAGCCTTTGCATCTTGCTGCTATGCCGTTATAATACCTTTCAAATTAGACATATTTATTTCTAATTGAGCTGTTAATTCATCTTTTTCTTAATTATTTAATACACATTCAGGTAGAGTCTTTATTTCAGCCTCATTATTGTATTTGTAGCCTCCATCCTTAGCTATTAGCACATCCTTAAGTTTGTTGGTTCTGTCCTTCCTTTCATACTTTTACTGTCATCAACCTTTATTGCTGCTCTGCTCTTTTGCTCTCTTTAATTTACCATTTTCTCTATCACTTCATCTGCTGCCATCACTATTTAGTTTCTCCTGCCATAGTTACGTACCTCACCAGAGCTCTGGTGCTATCTTAAACTTCAATGGAATATTGATTATGAATAGCATTGGCAAAGTTGCAGCACGGGTCTCAGTGGTCAGCACTGCTCCCTCACAGCGCCAGGGACCTAGGTTTGATTCCAGCCTCGGGTGACAGTCTGTGTTTGCACATTCTCACCGTGTCTGCATGGGTTTCCTCCCACAATCCAAAGATGTGCAGGTTAGGTGGATTGGCCATGCTAAATTGCCCCATAGTGTTCAGGGATGTGCAATTATGGTGGATTGCAGGGATTATGTAGGAAATGCAGGGTTACAGGGAAAGGGGGGAGGGGAGCTGTGTCTGAGTAGGATGCTCTTCAGAAGGTCAATGCAGTCTGACTGGGCTGGATGGCCTCTTTCTACAATGTAGGGATTCTATGAATGTCAACTTTTAGTGGATGGTGCATTTGTAATAAATCTGTCACTCTAACGAAGTCTCGGAGGTTTGGCTTCAGTCAGAATGCCTGTATGTGCAGGTCAGCCTCTGGTGTCAGTGAATCTTTCTGCTTCAGTTCCCGTGTCTATTTTCACCCCCAACCACCACTAGACCACCAACCACAACTGACTTGTAAGCTTTTCAATTGCGCGATAAAAAACACTTACTCTAAAACACATTAGTTTCTGTTTCAGGATCTTGGATTTCCTTTGGTCTGGGTTGAGTCTCTCCATACCTGGTCTTACAGCTGGTTTGACAGAGTCACTGGGAGCTGTGGTTCAGTTGGCAGCATCGCTGCCTTGGAGTCCTAAGTTTCCAGGTTCAGTCCTGCTTCAAAGCTTCAGCATTAAAAATCAAGTCTGATGTTCTAACACAGTGGTAGTGATATTCTCTTTCTGAGGAGACTTAAATCAAGGCTGTTTCTCTTTGAGATGGATTAGAAATGATAGCATTTTGAAGAAGAGCAAGAGTGTTATCTCTGGGGTGGGGTGTCCTAGTCAACATTTATCTCCCAAACAACATCACACAACAAACAAAACAGGTGATCTGATCATTGTTGCATTGTTTTTTTTTTGTGGGACCGTGTTAGGTACAGATCTGTGGTATTTGCCATGTTAAAGCAATGGCCACTCTTCAATTGAGTATTCATTGGCTAGACAAAAATGAGGACTGCAGATGCTGGAAACAAGAGTTTAGATCAGAGTGGTGCTGGAAAAGCACAGCAGGTCAGGCAGCATCCGAAGAGTAGGTAAATCGACGTTTCGGGCAAAAGCCCTTCATGAAGAGCTTTTGCCCAAAATGTCGATTTTCCTGCTCCTCGGTTGCTGTGACCTGCTGTGCTTTATTCATTGGCTAGACATCACATTGAGAAGTGATACGTGAAAAGTGTTATATGAAGCCAGTTTCTCTTTCTTTCACTTCTTTCTTTCCTTCTTATGAACAAAATGAAACAACAATTACAATTCAGATCACAAAATATACAAAACCTTTAATCAAATGAGCCCTGTTGATAAATTCAATGACATTTCTTTAGAATCACTTGCTAAAAATCCACAACATGGCTGACCTGCATCGGTAATGTGTTTTACAGATAAAATGTGAACATAGTCCCAGGGGAGAATCAAGGAACTGCTTTTGTATTCATTAGCATTCCACTATTCATATTTGTAATAATTAAATTAATCTCTGATGACGTTCTTATCATAGTGGCAAAGTGGGCATCTGGCAAACAGAATTCCTCAAGTAATTTCCTGATTCCTGCTTGCACACTTTCTGCCAGTGGGATCAATATCACTGATCAGAAATTTTGCCCTTTGACATTCAATTTATGCTCATACCTACATGCATTACATGCCAATTCATTGCATGACAACAGCATTAATTTGCTTTCAGAGAAATTACTTTCTTCCTGATTATCAAATGTATAGAAGTTATCATATTACATAAAAGTAGGTGATAATTATTTTGGGATTTTACTAAAATGTAAATGCAAATTATATGTCAGACTGCAGAGCACGACAATTGCATAGCACTCAATTATATTCCAATTGCGTCTGAAGTTAAGCCCAATGCACTCATTATTTCTCTTTGAGTCACCGTTAGAGTGAAAAATGCTCCACGCTTGTGGGGCAGTTAAGATCAACCTCTTCAGGCCTGTGGATTAATAGATTTACAATTTAACCTTTACTCACTGCTGAGAGTTGAAAATATCTGGGGTTATTACATCAAGGTCAACAAAGGATTTTTGCAGTACACAGATGCAGCTGTGTACACAGATCATATTTTTTTAACAGATTAGATTCCCTATAGTGTGGAAACAGGCCATTCAGCCCAACAAGTCCACACTGACCCTCCAAAGAGTAACCCACCCACTAATACACCTAACACTATGGGCAATTTAGCATGGCCAATTCACATCATTGTGACTGTGGGAGGAAACTGGAGCACCCAGAAGAAATCCACACAGAGAATGTGCAAACTCCACACAGACAGTTGCCTGAGGCTGGAATCAAACCTGGGACCCTACTGCTGTAAGGCTGCAGTGCTAACCACTGAGCCACCGTACCACCTGCATTACAAATGGTCTGTAGATTCTGGTACTGGACATGGTTGTAGAGCTATCAGGATGATTTTGAAATTTGTTCTCAAACTGTTTTGGAAGAGGATTTGTTTTTCAACTCAAGAAGTTTATAAATGATCCACTTCAACTAGCCACAGCCAAATGCATGTTTTATCCCCTTGTTTGATGATGGAAAAAATTACTTGAATTGATTACAACGTATTATGAATGCTTTTAGTAAGCAAAAAGTTTTGAAGGAATGAAAAAGGCGTTTAGAGCAATTTCATAGTTTAAAATATTTTCAGCATTTATAGACTCTCAGAAGAGAGAAAAAATGTTTGGGTTGAAGGTAAGGTCACAATTCTCTTTCTTTTCAATATAAACATACCAACCATCCACAAAGATTAGTGAAAGAGTGATGTGGGCTCTTTATTTGAAAATAAGACGATATACGGATGATGGCACGTATATTGCGATAACCAAAGAGTTGTTGGAACACCGCAGGCTGGAGTTCCTCATTGGGACAATGTGGAATCCCGGAGGCAGAAGACATTGTGTGAATTCCCCATGAAATTGAAGACACAAAGGGCAATTCTCTTGTGACTGGAATCTTTCCAAAAAAAACCACTAAAGGCAGAGAACTTGAAGTGTCCAAAGGGAAATGATTACAAATGCCTAGATAATTATTAAGTTGACCTCTGATTTCCAGTCAACTCCCTGACAGCCACACTCCCTGGACTCCTACAAACTAACCCCTGACCTGGCCAGACCCAGTCAACCCAACACAAACTGATCTTTTCTCAGTGTAGGCACAGGGTTTCCAAAGGTGCTTCTTGTGGCTGTTTGGGGACCTTGTCTAGACAATGCTGTAGAGGATGATCCAGGACAAGTCTGGATTCCTGAAGAAGGGCTTATGCCTGAAACGTCGATTCTCCTGCTCCTTGGATGCTGCCTGACCTGCTGCGCTTTTCCAGCAACACATTTTCAGCCCAGGACAAGTCTGCACCTGTTAAGAAGACCATAAAGAATAAGAACAGGAATAATGGTAGGCCATTCAGCCCCTCAAGCCTGCTCCACCATTCAGTCAGATCATGGCTGAACACGTTGACAGGCTGGCATCACTGAACCTCGTGTTCACAATGTAAAGTATCTGGGGTGGCCAATGTAATTTTTTTTGCGATATTTGTGTGTATCTTGGGGATGGAAACTCCATGATATTGTTCTCAGTGAGTTTGCATTCGTTTGTTGAATCCACTCTTGCCACATCTGTGAGTACATGCCTTTCAGTACACAATGATGCTGGTCCAGCACTGCTCTCTAGTTCTGTATCTAATTTACTTTGTGGTCACATAAGCTGGATTGTGGCAAGGGCTTTGGTTAGTATTGTTGTATTGTGATGAAAGTGCCATATTTTTAGAGTTTGGACTCTGGAATAATGACATATGGAATTGTTTAGTTTTCTAAAGGATTTAAAACAAATGTAACTCGGCCAGACATGATCACAAAATGATTAGCTCCCACATGATCTTGGATTTAACATGACCAATCCTCAGATACAGTTTTTGAAACACCAAGTTCAAACATTTTTGCAAAGCAATAAGACAATTAATTAATTGGAAATGGGATCATCACCCTTACCAGTCTTTCTTGAACAATGACCTGATCCACATTGTTCGAGTCAATTTGGTTATAACTATGGAACAACAAGAGTACAATTACATTGCTTGATCTAGTCTACTGACCATTGTTTAGTGGTAAAGATGGAGAGGAACAATTCTGCATGAAATTACAGAGAAATGCCAGAAATATAGTGCATGGGGTCATAGAGATGTACAACATGGAAACAGATTCTTTGGTCCAACACATACATGCTGACCAGATATCCTAAACTTATCTAGTTCCATTTGCCAGCACTTGGCCCATATCCCTTTAAACCCTTCCTATTCATATACCCATCCAGATGCCTTTTAAAAGTTGTAATTGTACCAGCCTCCACCGCTCCCTCTGGCAGCTCATTCCATACACGCGCCACCCTCTGCGTGAAGATGTTGCCCTTTTGGTCCCTTTTAAATCTTTCTTCTCTCAGCCTAAACCTATGCCCTCTTGTTTTGGATCCCCCGCCTCCCCCCACCCCCAAGGGAAAATACCTTGTCTATTTACCCTATCCATGCCTCTCATGATTTAATAAACCTCTATAAGGTCATCCTCAGCCTCTGACACTCCTGGGAATATAGCCCAGGCTATTCAGCCTCTCCCTATAGCTCAAACCCTCCAACCCTGGCAACATCCTTGTAAATCTTTTCTGAACTCTTTCAAGTTTCACAACATCCTTCCTATATGAGAGAGATTAGAAATGAACACAATATTCTAAAAGTGGCCTAACCAATGTCCTGTACAGCTACAGTTATAATGGGAGGACTTCAATCACCCAAATGTGGTCTGGAATGCTGATGGTGTAGGAGGCAGCAAATGCCATACGTTTCTGGATTGTGTTAGGGAGAGTTTCCCACAGGAGTATTTCTCTAGTCCAACAAGGAAGGATGCATTATTGAACATGGTCCCTGGAAAGGAGATGGACCAAGTGGATTGAGTGTTCATAGAGGAATATTTAGGTTAAAAATCACACAACACCAGGTTATAGTACAACAGGTTTATTTGGAAGCACTAGCTTTCAGAGCACTGCTCCTACATCAAGTCGTTGTGGTCCACAACCACCTGATGAAGGAGCAACACTCCGAAAGCTAGTGTTTCCAATTAAATGTGTTGGACTATAACCTGGTGTTGTGTGATTTTTACCTTTGTACACCCCAGTCCAACACTGGTGTCTCCACATTATGAATATTTAGGTGGCAGTGATCATTGAATCACAAGGTTCAGGATGCTGTTGGAGAATGATTTGCAATAATACAGAGCAAGAAAGGTCAGTTGTCTCAGAGCTGACTTCAATGGGGCTAGTCGAGTTGAGCAGGATTGGTTGGAATAAGAGGCTGGTTGAAAGATGTAGGAACTGAACAATGGGCCACCTTAAGGAAGTTCCTCAGGGGTCAGTATTGGGACCCTTGCTTTTCATGATATATATTAATGATATTAAGCTTGATGTGCTTATGCCCGAAATGTTGATTCTCCTCCTCCTCGGAATCTGTCTCACTGGCTGTCCTTTTCCAGCACCACACCCTCGACTCTGATCTGCAGTCCTTACTTTCTCCTCATGTACGATTACATTGTCATTACAAGCAGTGAAGAATGTAAAGGATTTTGATTTTTCTATGCAGACAGTTACTGTTCCAATGTTGGGGCCAAACTGCTGTCTCCCGATCTCTATGATGTATCTGTTTAGGAGGTATATTTCCTTAAGTTGAAACTCACTGTCTCACACTCAAGTAATATCAAAAATTACGGAAATGGTTTTTTTGGTTTTTATTCCGTGATCCACATGCCAACAAATTTTGTCTTTGTGAATTCAATGCTCTTAAAAATAGAACAGTTATGGCATGTTCCAATTGGAATAAATTATAGCACTTGAAGCTGTTGAGGTACTGCTTCGGTTTTATTGCCATCAAAACTCTCAGCTCTTCACAAAGCTCTCTGAATGAAGCTCTTGAGGAAGTACTCAGACGTATTTTAAATCTCTCAAAATCATCAATTGACATGAAATGCTCTCAGCAACCCACAAAGTGGAAAAGGCAACAAAAAAACACAGTGAGGAAATTAGTGACAAATAAATTCTGATTTTATTAGTTTCTTCATTCAGGGTGAATACATTTTCCAGTCTACATGATGTCAAACCTATAAACCTCTAAAATGAAAAATGAAAAATGGAAAAGCAATAGCTATAAAGTAATAACAAAACTTTAAAACCTGTCAGTAAAATTAACTCTTAAAATGATGAGATCCATAAAAACCATCCGGACCTGGATCCTGACGAGATCCCCACCAACAGCCTGTGACTGGAATCCTGGACAGTCACTTTATGTTTCAGGAACAGAGCTCTGACTCATTCATTACCCACACTCAATGTTTTTCTCTGGTGCTGTCTCATGAAAAGCCGACAACAGTGCCAGATCTTTACTGGTAAGCTCACCTTTTCATCCCCCACCTCCTCCCCCACCCCCACAACCCCCTCCCCC
>NC_057715.1:1889560-1903595 GCF_004010195.1 Chiloscyllium plagiosum | reverse complement strand
CAGCCCCCTCCCCTCCCCTTCAGCTTCCCTCCCCTCCCCCTCAACCTTTGGGGTGAACAAAGTCAGAAGTCCCACAACACCAGGTTATAATGAAGACTTCATCTGACGAAGGAGTAGTGCTCCAAAAGCTTGTGATTTCAAATAAACCTGTTGGACTATAACCTGGTGTTGTGTGGCTTCTGATTTGTTATTACCATTAACAGGGACAAAAGGCAAACTTTTTGATGAAGAAGTTGTTGAAAGATTGAAACTGTGTGAGATACTTGACCTGACGTTTACTTCGCCATCTGATGACATTCATTGTGGATAGAATGAGAGGATAGTGCCTCTGTAATAATGTCAAAGAAGAATGTTGCTGACAGGCAAATCATCCTGGCCCTGCCATCAAAGGGGTTCCTTTAAGTTCAAGGTTGAAGGTTGAACAAAGAGAGCAGGACAAAACATTTAAAGCAGCTGTTATGAAGAATATCAGGTCTGAAAATAATTGTAACTTGCACTTTATTTAAATTTTGGCACTTGTATCTTTACGAGTCAGAAGTTCATTTTGACATGGGTGAGTTTTGGGCAAAGCTGAAATTCTGCGGAGAGATATAAATACATCACATCGTAATTATTTTCCTGAACTTCTTGTTTCCCTGCTGACTGCTATTTATTGTGAGCTCTGGAAATATGCCTTTGAAGTGTTTCTCTCTCAGTATGTGTAATGTTCGGTTTGTTTAAAGCAGGTTTCTCATCTCCCTTGTCGTACTGAAGGTGCACTGAGATCGGATTTAGTGTGACACTCTCTTACATAGAGCTGTATATTCGATGTGTTTGTACCTTGATGTGCAAGGTCACTGCACTGACTCCAAAATTCAAAGCCAAACATTGGACCATATTTCAAACCATTTTTGTGCAATGGGCCTTGTCAGTAAAATGACTTTGTACAATAGCACTGATAGGACATGGAAACAGGAATAGGCCATTCAACCCATGCTCCATCATTCTAACTCACAGCTGATCAACAATCCCTCTTTTCCACATTACTCCATGTTTCTTAGTGCCATTGGTCACTAATTACCGACAAATTTGCTTTGAACATGTTGAAAGGATGACCTTTCATGGACCTTCGTGGTAGAGAATATTTAATAATTTATTAGCAAATGGGATCAGTCAATGCCTAAGAAAGGAGTGTTGGAATTATAAAGAATGGTTCAGGACTCAGGACAATTTAAAGGGCTTTTATGAAGCAGGTTTGAAACAAACAGTCCAGCTATCTGGTCCGAGAGGCTGTGGGCGGGATGGGACAGCAACGTAATTAAGCTTGGTTGCAACAAACAGAGCCTGGCTGCATTCACAGCTCCACTGGAATTAAGTTCTAGGTGGGAAGTCGTCAACTAATGAGCATTAAAGAATATATTTCCCCCTGGTCAGCAGTGATCTCAGCTCCAGGCAGTATAAATAACTAATGACCTACCAAACCGTAAACCAGTGTGGGCAGTCTGTCTGTCAGTCAAGGAGTACCCCTCAGCCTGCTGTGCCATAAGCACATATAGCAGAGGTGTCACTGCTGAGAGTCACCTCTCATTACTTGCCCCCAAACTGCCCGCGTCCCCATTAATCCCAGACCACCACAAAGCACTTAACGGACGCCTTGATCTCTGTGATCTTGGTTATGTTTCTACCAGCAGAGACGGCATTCTCTGTGTTCCAGCTGGTCTCTGACTGGCTGGCGGCACTCTCTGGGTGAGACCTCTGGTCTCCCACTGAGGACCCAATGTCAGAGGAAGGACCACTGCCTGACTGCACCTCGAGTCGAGAGTGTGGTGCTGGAAAAGCACAGCAGGTCAGGCAGCATCCGAGGAGCAGGAGAATCAACGTTTCAAGCAAGAGCCCTTTATCAGGAATTCGTAATGAAGGGTTTTTGCCCAAAACATCGATTTTCCTGCTCCTCGGACGCTGCCTGACCAGCTGTGCTTTTCCAGCACCACACTCTCGACTCTGATCTCCAGCATCTGCAGCCTTCACTTTCTCCCTCCTGACAGCACTTTGAGTCAGTTTGAGTGTCTCACCACCTTTCGAACAAGTGAACGAGACTCGAGACACAAATGAAAGATGCTCCAAATCCAATTTGCTCTAATGCAGAAAACACCAGGATCGTGTACACTTACCTGACAGGGAAAAGGGGGCCTCAGTTTAATGTGTTATTCAAAGGTTGGCACCTCCAACTGTGGAACAATTCCCTCATTACAGCATTAGAGCGTCAAACTTCAATATCATTGTGGGAGTGTGATGGGAGGGTACTATCACAGGACACAGCCGATACTTTGGCAGTGGTGTCACTGGTGACAGTTGTTGGAACAGTGTGTGTGACCCGATACTTGCTTGGGAAATGTAGAAGTAAATTAGGCGAATCTATCAGTGGCTTTTAAACTCAACAAACTCATCAGGAGCAGCACGGTGGCTCAGTGGTTAGCACTGCTTCCTCACAGCAATAGGGACCCGGATTTGTATCCAGCCTTGGGCGACTGTCTGTATGGAGTTTGCACATTCTCCCCATGTCTGCACGGGTTTCCTCCGGGCGCTCCAGTTTCCTCCCACAGTCCAAAAATGTACATGTTGGGTGGATTGGCCATGCTAAATTGCCCATAGTGTCCAGAGATGTGCAGGCTAGATGGGATATCCATGGGAAATGCAGGGGTTACAGGGATAGGGTAGGAGGAATGCGACGAGGTGAGATGCCCTTCAAACACTCAGTGTGAACTCAATGGGTTGAATGGCCTGGTTCCATGTTGTAGGGATTCTGTGATCATCATTTTACTTCTGGGTTTCATATCCAATTAATAGCCACAGGCTTGATGTGGACCACATGACATGATCTCAATTCCACTAGTGAGGAAGATAATCCAAATATGCAAGTTGAAAGAGTGAGAGTTGGCAGTAAAGTCTCACAACGTGTCCCAATGTTTCAAAGCTGAGTCCTGATTCATAATGCCTCCCTTAATGAACCACTGAACACTGGGAGGTGTCTGAGAGAGAAATCCTTCCTCAGCAATGGCAGGACAAAGCTTGCAATTGAATCAAGAAGGTTTATTTGGAAAGAACGTGATGTAAACTGTGGAATGATATTTATAATTTTTAATGTCATCTATTATGTGTTTGAGTTTCCAATTTTATAGTTAGTAACCGTTGGGTTTTCTGTGTGTCTGAAGTTAATAATTAACTCATAAGCATTTCTGTAGCCATGGTGATTTATTTTAGAAATAATTTGGAGGTACTACTTGAGAATTCATGGGCTTTTGTTTATTTAGATTATTTCACAACCCATGGTAAATAATGAGGTCTCAAGATTTGGGGGGGCACGGTGGCACAGTGGTTAGCACTGCTGCCTCACAGCGCCAGAGATCTGTGTTCAATTCCCGACTCAGGCGACTGTCTGTGTGGAGTTTGCACATTCTCCCTGTGTCTGCGTGGGTTTCCTCCGGATGCTCCGGTTTCCTCCCACAGTCCAAAGATGTGCGGACCAGGTGAATTGGCCATGCTAAATTGCCCGCAGTGTTAGGTAAAGGGTAAATGTAGGGATATGGCTGGGTTGCGCTTCGGCGGGTCGGTGTGGACTTGTTGGGCCGAAGGGCCTGTTTCCACACTGTAATCTAAACTAATCTTAAAAAAAAGATTAAATGGTGAAGGATTAACCGCTAACAAGTCTTTGGCAGAACAGGTGCATTCTTGAGCAACAAGAGCGAGTATATCATACAATAGTGAGAAAAGATGCCGTTTTCTCTGGCATTCTGCTACATGTTTAAAGCTGGCAGGCTGCTGGAACTACAGCTGCTGTTGGTCATTTTGTTTCTCATCTGACCAACAGCATAAGCAGTGCCCTTTGTAATGTACTGAAATGGCTCCACAGCATCGATAAATTCTCACAAATATCAAATAATGTTCCAAATAAAGGAAAGTAACCTCTCAGTAAATGTGATGTGGAGGAGCCGGCCTTGGACTGGGGCAGACAATGTTAAAAATATCACACAACACAAAGTTATCGTCCAACAGGTTTATTTGGAAGCACTAGCTTCAACAAACCGTTTCTCACTAACAGGGAAGAAAGCAGTTGTGAGTACAGAATATTTATTTATTTACATACTTAATTACTTATTTATTTACTGCGTTTTTCACCACGTTTCTGAGATTGAAACAGAAATCTCAACTGCCACCATGAACTAGCTTTCACTGTTAACCTTTTAAAAAACTCAGGAAGCTCAGTGATTGGGTTTATACACAGCAGTGAGCTGGAAATTAATCTAATCATTTAATGAGAGCAATTTTTTAGTTCATTTTTAATTTAATTTAATTACAGTGCACATTTTAATTAAAAACACAGATGCAGTTTTATTAGTGAAACATGGATACCTACAGATTGGGCGAAAGTGGGTACTGCAGATGCTGGAGATCACTGCCGAGATTAGAGTGGTGCTGGAAAAGCGCAGCAGGTCAGGCAGCATCCGAGAAGCAGGAGAATCAATGTTTCGGGCAAAAGCCCGATTCCTGATGAAGGGCTTTTGCCCAAAACGTCAATTTTCCTGCTCCTCGGATGCTGCCTGACCTGCTGTGCTTTTCCAGCACCACTCTAATCTATCTACAGATTGGAGTCAAACCTGTAATATACTGTCCCCAGTTATTGCCCCTCCCCCAATAGTTTGTGAAAATAGAAACAAGTGGACAATTCTCGGAAGGTGTTGCCAGATGTGAGTGACTGACCTTGTGGCAATAGGAGCCCGAGGAAAGCTGCTTTTAAAGGGAATCAGGGAAAGCTCGGCTGGTTGGATCCGTACCTGGCACAGAGGAAGGTGGCAATGGGTTGTTGGAGGTAACCCATCACAGCTCCAGGACATCTCTGCAGAGGTCCCTCAGGGCAGTTGTACTGACAATTGAAGATATCATCAAATACAACAAGCACTGTATTTTCAAAGTCATTCTTAACTGAAGTGCAAATTTGAAAAAATACATTGTTATAATTAGAATGATTTGAATTTAGTTAACACCTAGCACACCCTCAGGATATTCCAAATTATTCCTCTAATCTATCTATGCAACTAAAGTTCCTCATTTCTGAAATCTTTTGGAGCCATAGAGTCTTATAACATGGAGACAGGACTTTGGCCCAAACTGGTCCATACTGACCAAAATGGCCGTCCACTCTAACCCCATTTCCCTGCACTTGGCCCATATCCTTCTAATCCTTCCCTATGTATTTGTCCTTTTAAATGTTAATGAAGCTGCCTCGACCATTTCTGCTGGCAGTTCATTCCATATGTGTATCGCCCTCTGTATTAAATAAAGTTTCCCCTCAGCTTCCCTTTTGTTCTTTCCGCTCCAGCTTTAAATTGATGCCCTCTAGTCCTTAATTACCCAACCCTGAGAAAAAGACTGAGTGCATTCACCGTATCCATGTGTCTCACGATCTTATATACCTCTATAAGATCCTCCCCTCAGTCTCCTATGCTCTAAAGAAAAAAGTCCTAGCTTGTCCAACCTCTCCCTATAACTCAGACTCTGGAGTCCTGGCAACATCTGCACTCTTTCCAGTTTAATACCATCCTTTCTATAGCAAAGTGACCAAGGTGACTGGGAGGGAACACTCCTGTCTGTTGATTGTTGTGTGGTGTCCATTCATCCTTTGCAGTAGTCTCCGCTCGTTCTCACCAATGTACCATGCCTCAGGGCATCCAACAGGGTACCCTTCATTGTCCAGTACTTCCCAGACGCTGAAAAACTGTGCCATGTTCTTCGCAGCCTGCAACACATTATCAATGAGGATGAGCACCTCGCCAAGACCTTCCCCACATCTCCACTTCTCGCCTTGAAACAACTGCCAAACCTCAAACAGATCATTGTCCACAGCAAACTGCCCAGCTTTCAACCCTGCCATGGTAGACGCTGCAAAACGTGTCAGAGTGTGGACATGGATACCACCATTACACGTGGGGACACCTCCCACCGTGTCCGTAGCAGGTACTCATGAGACTCAACCAAAATTGTCTATCTCATACGCTGCAGGCAAGGATGCCCTGAGTCATGGTACATTGGTGAGACTGAACAGAGGCTATGGCAACATATGAATGGGCACCTCACAACAATCAACAGTTCCCTCCCAGTCGGAGAACACTTCAGCGGTCTGGGACATTCAACCTCGAGCTTTGGGTGACCGTCCTTCAAGGCAGACATCGGGTCAGGCAACAACGAAAACTGGCTGAGCAGAGGCTAATAGCCAAGTTCAGTAGTTTAGATCAGAGTGGTGCTGGAAAAGCACAGCAGATCAGTCAGCAACCGAAGAGCAGGAAAATCGACGTTTCGGGCATAAGCCCTTCTGAGGAATCTTTTGCCCAAACCGTCGATTCTCCTGCTCCTCAGATGCTGCCTGACCTGCTGTGCTTTTCCAGCACCACTCTGATCTAAACTCTAGTTTCCAGCATCTGCAGTCCTCACTTTTGCCTAGCCAAGTTCAGTACCCATGGAGATGGCCTCAACCAGGACCCTGGGTACATACCACACTACAGGTGACCCCACTGCACTACACACACAGACAGATGCACAGACACAGACACGCACACAGACACACACACACGGGGACACACATACACATGCATACACACGCAAGTACACACACACACTCCTACAGACCTATACACTCACGCAGACCCTCTCTCATACACAAGCTCCCTCTCATACGATCACACATACATTCCCACACTCATGCACACACGCACCCTCTCACAGATGTATACCCCTTTACACTCACACTTGCGCACACTCTCTCAAAGGCACTCATACATCTTCACCTCCCCAGCACACACACCCACATATAAGTTTTGGGGTGAATTTCTACGTGCAGAATTACATTTTAATTTGCTCAAAAACTGCATGAATCCATGTAAGATTCTGTAAATCCCTTTTTAGATTAGAATCAGTCTGAACATTGGGGCACAGACAGCCTCACACAGGGCACCTTACACCTTCAATACATTATCTGGGCCAACACGACACCTTGAACATGTTAAAGTTCACTTGCGAATATAACTTTAAGAAAATTCTGGAATTTACATATGAAAGAACTGAAACCAACATGCCCATTCTAAAAGATGAGAGACTTAGTAAACAATCCAGATCTTTTTCAGTATATAATTAATTTCAGTTACATCACACTGTAAACTTTTGCTATAAATTCTGCGTCTTACGATTTTATACACCGCAACCACCTGGCGAAGAGGAGTGCTCCCAAAACTAGTGCTTCCAAATCAACCTGGTGGACTATAATCTGGCATTGTGTGATTTTTAACTTTAAAGATGACCAAAATTGAACATAATACTCCAAATGCAGCTTCATCAACATCCTGTACAACTTCCCAACTTCTATACTCAATGCCCTGACTGATGAAGGCCAGTGTGCAAAAAGCCTTCCTCACTGCCCTGTCTACCTGGGATTCCACTTTCAGAGAACCGTGCACCTGAACTCCAAGGTCCCTCTGTTCCACTACACTCCTTAAGGCCCTACCATTCACCATGAAACACACATCTTGATTTGACTTTCTAAAATGCAAGACCTTACAGTTAAGCATATTAAACTCCATTTGCCATTTCTTGACCCACTTCCCCAGCTAATCAAGATCCTGATGCAATTTCTGATAACCTTTCTCATGTTCACGATTCCGCCTCTTTTAATGTCATCAGCAAACTTACTAATCATGACTTGTACATCCTCATCCAAATCGTTGATATAGATAACAAACAGCACTGGGCCCAGCACTAACCCCTTGTGAAACTTTTCTGCGATTTTTCTTAATACTTTCACATCATTCCCTAAATGTGGCATTCAAACTCAATACAATAAGGAGGAAACAATATTTTGTTGAAAAATTAACATCCTTATTTTTGTACTCTATGCCCTTATTAATGAGGCGTATAACGCTGTTCGCTTTACTTACTACTCTCTCAACATGTCCTGGCACCTTCAATGACCTACAGACAAAATCACAAGTTCTCTCTGCACCTGCACCCTATCTAATTATGCTTTAAAGAACTTTAAAGTGAAGGAAAATCAGCCACCAATCATTTCATTTTGTCTGCCATGTCCCATTGTTCACTTGCAGCTGCAAAAGCGGCTTATCATTCATGACTGTCATTTTTTGACTGTCCGTTTAAATGTTTGGAAAATATTGCATGATATGATCAGCATTTAAGTTGTATTGCAGACAGATGAAGGTTTTTGCCTGACGTAAGTTATAAACTTAACAAACTATGTCAGTGAGCATTTTACTGATGTTATTTGCCATTTGCTTTCAGCTGTTCTCATGGAAAATATACTTGACCATTGTTACTTCGCTGTTTGGTGGAGCAGTCTGTGTACAATTTAACTGTCAGGTTTCCTACATTAAAATGTGACTTCAGATGAAAAGTTGCTTCTTTGGCCAAAAACCTGTTTTACAACAAGGTGAGGAACTGACACCAAGAAAGAAGAGGTTTCTGAAGCTGAGGGTTTAAAGTGAATTCAGATGCTATTTGCAGCAAGATGCACTTCTGAAAGCTGAGTTTGTGCTGAAAACCAAGACCAAGCTGCTTAATTTAAAAATGAAATTCATTCAGGAATTGTGGGCACCATTGGCTGGGCCAGCTTCTGTGGTCCATCCTGTTTGCCTTTGAGAAGGGGGTGCAATCATTTGTCAATTTGGTGCTGATAGACACACAGTATTGTTAGGGAGGGAGTTCAGAATGCAGTCAGAAAAAGATAATAAGAATTTACAATCTGGTAAAATAGAATTTGGTGCAGAAAATTGAACGTCTGTCTTATTAGGTGATATTGGCATAAATAATTAAACAATGTTATATTCAAATGATTTCAGTTTGTCGTAAGCTCTCTCAATTAAATTGTTTAGTTGGAAAAGGACATTCTAGGGGCAATTCCTCAGTATAATTTTATTCTACAGAGAAGCAATTTCCTCATTGGAATTAATGGATTCCTTTGTGATTACACACTCATATAACAGAGAGCCAATCCCACAATGCTCCATACCTCATTAGTCTGTAATATTTACAATTTGATTCCATGAAAACTGCAGGGGAGTATTCACCACCCATGTCACTGTGGTACCTGTGTTGTCACCATCACAATGCAGTAGGCAACTGCCTGCATCAAAGAATATTGTTTTGGAAACCAGCTAATCACTTCCCCACACCTAACGCATTGCCACCTCACTCATTGTTCCCCCTCGTCACTTTCTGTGAAACCAGCTCTTGAGTCTTTCCTGCGTGTGCCTCTGTATTGCTCCTGAACTCTTGTAACCATTATGGAAAGCAACTTAAACTCTTTACTGTGTATTTACCTTAAGTTGAATACATTCTTACCAGAGAATAACAGACCATTTTACGTTTCAGTTTGGATGTTAGAATTTGTCTACTTATTGTTTGTATTCTCAATGACTATACAACTTACAATTCTCTTAAAGAGAATTCAAAAACAATCTGCCAGAATGATCAATGTCAAACAGCATTGTAAGGGAAAAATATTGCTCCAATGTTCAAGTATGAAAGAAGAATTTGTTCATAAGTCCTGAATTTCAAAAGTATTTATAGATTTGTTTGTAATATAACAATGGAGAATATTTACTTGTCTTCACAAAAGAAATGAAAAGTACCTACAGGTTTATGTTTCTTGAACCTTGCTATAAAATCCCTCACTGAAAGCACATCAGTTGATTTGTTGATTTGATTACACAAGGTAAAAATGTGGTTTCTCATGCCATTTATTTATTTATGTAAAGGTGTTTTATGAGGCAGTTTTACTGGAGATTAAATCAGTAAAGGTCATGGAAAAAATTAGAAAAAGTTTAATTTATGATGAAACTTGATATACTTTACAAGAAAAAAATTACAATAATAGTTGAAAAAGCAGAAATTGCTGGAAAAACTCAGCAGGTTTGGCAGCATCTGTGGAGAGAAAGCAGAGTTAACATCTTGGGTTCATTGACTCTTTCTTCAGAACTTTTGTTTGTGATTCCCAGCATCCACAGCTGTTTGGATTTTTTTGGCAATAATTCTTGGATGTTTTAATGTCTCAAAATCATTCATCCTACAAAATTGGCTTCACTAAACTATAAATGCCAGCTCACTGAAATGTGCAAAATCTTGTTAAAACAAGGGGTGGAATTATAACTCTCCCCATCAAATGAAAGCCAGACAGTGAGGGTTAAAATACGGTTTACTCTTTCTGTTCCCAATGTAATCTGGTTGACCTCAATTCGAAATGGTGACTGATAGGGGCCCATGCTGAAGTCAGGAGGACTTTGTTCAAACATGAAAATTAGACTAATTACATCGTTGTAATTAATTAATTCTATCATTACGTCAATCCAACCTGCTGCTTTAACCTGAAGCCTCAGCAAGGAAGGAATGATCACTTCCCCACTAGGCAGATTCTGCTGGGAATACTGGGTCCGATGAGGTAAACTTTGACTTTTTATGAGATTCCCGTGGGACAGGACAGCCTTCCCATCCACCAGCTGAGATTCCGCTTTAAAAACATTCACCTTGTTCCAGAGACTGTTCCTGGGGTCCAGGTAGCTGTCACATGATTTCAAAGTCAGAAGTCACATGACACCAGGTTATAGTCCAACAGGTTTACTTGAAATCACAAGCTTTCATCAGGTGAAGCTCTGCAACATGATTTCAATGCTTGATAACCCATATCTGCCCTCTTTGTTAGGTTAGCATCAAACAGTCAAATTTCACCCCAAAATTTAGTAATTACCCACAGAATAGATGGTTCTTGGCCATTAGGTTCAGTAGTATAGAGCATAGAACGTAGAACATTGCTGCGCAGTACAGGCTCTTCAGCCCTCAATGGTTTCACAGGTCTATGAAACCAATCTGAAGCCCAGCGAACCTACACTATTCCATTTTCATCCATATGTTTATCCAATGACCATTTAAATGCCCTGAAAGTTGGTGAGTTCACTACTGTTGCAGTAGTAAAGAAACTCCCTCTGACATCTGTCCTATATCCATCACCCCTCAATTTAAAGCTATGTCCCCTCGTGCTAGCCATCACCATCTGAGGAAAAAGGCTCTCAGATTATATCCCTTTTCTATGATTTAGATTCATATCATTATTAACTCATCATGAAAGGCAGGACTAACAACTTAATGTTTGTGTTATGTGCTTTGGATAAATCCAATCTGCCTAATTTTGAACTACTTGTGAGTAGCGAGCCATTTCTGAAACTGACAATTAAACATAATTATTTTGCAAAGTATCATTCATTGCTCATAAATCTGCCTTGATATGTCTGGGTGGAATCCTAGGATTTAGGAATACATGAACAGATTACAAAAGTCAGGATGTTGTGCTAAGTGTTTAATATTACATCAGATCAGCATCAGTTGTGTCTAATTCTGGGCACCATGCTTTAAGGATAATGTGGGAGGGTACAGAAGAGATTTACTCGAATGATTCCAAGATGAAAGATGACAGTTACACAAACAGATTGAAGAAGCTTGCTTCTTCACTCTAGCCATGATGTGGAGGGCCGGTGTTGGACTGGGGTGTACAAAATTAAAAATCACACAACACCAGGTTATAGTCCAACAGGTTTAATTGGAAGTGCTAGCTCTCGGAGTGCTGCTCCTTCATCAGGTAGCTGGGCAACAGAAAATTAAGAGGAGACTTGAAAGAGATGTTTAAAATCATTCAGGGTTGAACTAGAGTGAATAGAGAGAAACTGTTTCTGATGGCTGGAAGTGGGGTAATTAGGAAGCTCAGATTTCTAGTGATTCACAAGGAAAGCAGGGGAGACATAAAGAAAATTAGATTGTTAGGATTTGGAATACATTGCCAGAGTGAGAGATGAACACAGGTACAACATCAACTCTCAAAAGGCAACTAGAGCGATTCTTGGAGGAAGAAAAAGTTTATAAATATAAAATCATGAGAGTGTAGGATGAATTGAATTTCTCTTCGAGAAGATGTGGCACTGATTCAACAATCTGAATTGTCTACCTCTGTGCTGAAGATGTTTTATCAATCTTTATCATTTCAGTTTCTGTTGGAAATTGTCTAACTATTTGTCACATCTTTCTCATCAATGTTTTGGAGAAGCTGTCATTATTCTTACTCGTTCCACCCAGGATCATTCCAGGATCTCGACAGATCCCTGCCAATTTCTGGAGGATCCAGTAGGACCAGTATTGGTGTCAACAATGCCTTCACTGAAGTAGCACGTTCAGTAAACATCCTTCATTAAGGATCAGGTTTGCTGTCCAAAGCGTGGACATGTAAGAAGTTTCTGTGCCAATTGTGCATGTGATGTTGGATCTTGGGAATTGGGGTGAATAAGAATTGGAGTCACAAAGAACAAAGAACATTACAGCACACGAACAGGCCCTTCGGCCCTCCAAGCTTGCACTGATCCAGATCCTCTATCTAAACCTGTCGCCTATTTTCTAAGGGTCTATAGCCCTTTGCTCTCTGCCCATTCATGTATCTGTCTAGATACATCTTAAATGATGCTATTATGCCCGCCTCTACCACATCCACTGGTAACGCGTTCCAGGCACCCATCACCCTCTGCATAAAGAACTTTTCAGGCATATCTCCCCTAGACTTTTCCCCTCTTACTTTGAACTCATGACCCCAGTAATTGAGTCCCTAACTCTGGGAAAAAATCTTCTTGCTGTCCACCCTGTCTACACCTCTCATGATTTTGTAAGCCTCAATCAGGTCCCCTCTGCAACTCCCATCTTTCTAATAAAAATAATCCTAATCTACTCAAGCTCTCTTTATAGCTAGCACCCTCAATACCAGGTAACATCCTGGTGAACCTCCTCTAAACTCTCTCCAAAGCATCCACATCCTTTTGGTAATGTGGCGACCGGAACTGTACGCAGTGTTCCAAATGTGGCTGAACCAAAGTCTTATACAATTGTAACATGACCTGCCAACTCTTGTACTCAGTACCCTGTCTGATGAAGGAAAGTATGCTGTATGCCTTCTTGACCACTCTACTGACCTGTGTTGCCACCTTCAGGGAACAATGGACCTGAACATCCAGATGTCTCTGTACATCAGTTTTCCCCAGGGCTTTTTCATTTACTTTATAGTTTGCTCTTGAATTGGATCTGCCAAAATGCATCACCTTACATTTGCCCAGATTGACCTCCTTCTGCCATTTCTCTGCTGTACTCTCCAATCTATCTATATTCTACTGTATTCTCTGACAGTCCCCTTCACTATCTGCTACTCTACCAATTTTCCTGTCATCAGCAAACTTGCTAATCAGACCACCTATACCTTCTTCCAGATCATTTATATATATCACAAATAACAGTGGTCCCAACATAGATCCCTGTGGAACACCACTGGTCACAGTTCTCCATTTTGAGAAACTCCCTTCCACTATTACTCTCCGTCTCCTGTTGCTCAGCCAGTTCTCTATCCATCTAGCTAGTACACCCTGGATCCCATACAACTTCACTTTCTCTTCAGCCTACCATGGGGAACCTTATCAAACGCCTTACTGAAGTCCATGTATATGACATCTACAGCCCTTCCCTCATCAATCAACTTTGTCACTTCCTCAAAGAATGGTATTAAGTTGGTAAGACATGATCTTCCCTGCACAGAACCATGTTGCCTATCACTGATAAATCCATTTTCTTCCAAATGAGAATAGATCCTACCCCTCAGTATCTTCTCCAGCAACTTGCCTACCACTGACGTCAGCCTCACCAGTTTATAATTACCTGGATTATTCCTGCAACCTTTCTTAAGCAAGGGTACAACATTAGCGATTCTCCAGACCTCCGGGACCTCACCCCTGTTTAAGGATGCTGCAAAGGTATCTGGCAAAGCACCAGCTAATTCCTCTCTCACATCCTTCAGTAACCTGGAGGCATGATTAGGACAAGGGGAAGCTATAAACGGGGTGTGATCGAGAATAGGGGGAGCTGAGAAGGGGGTGTGATTGAGAATAGGGGGAAGTTGAGAAGGGGTGTGATTGAGAATACG
>NC_057715.1:1800515-1889346 GCF_004010195.1 Chiloscyllium plagiosum | reverse complement strand
GATTGAGAATAAGGGGGAGCTGAGAAGGGGGTGTGATTGAGAAGGGAGTGTGATTAAGAAGGGGGTGTAATTGGAAAATGGGGTACTAGGAAGGGAGTATGATTAGGAAGAAGGGAAACCAAGCAACAGGGGTAACTGGGAATGGTGTGTGATTGGGAATTGGGGAAGAAGGAAAGGGGTATGGAGGTAATTGGGACAGGGTACAGAGAGTTCACTTTCATTTATACATAAATATTGAGTTTGATGTTGCCACCTGAGCTGTCTTCTTTAAGAATCACCTTGTAGCTGCATGTCGGTCTAATCTTTCTGAATGCAGCTGTTGCCAAATGCCTGAGTGAAAACGAATATTTCAAGTGTTAGATTTTACATTGTTATATTTGAAGGGTGTAATGCCTGTTTCAGATTGGGTGGGTCCTGGAAGCCAGTAATATTTGCCTTTATCAATATAACTGATGACTTGGTTGTTGAGCAGCAGAATATTTTGAAAAAGTCTTTCAAATGTCTCAGCTGATGATGAATGATGTAAATTGAGTAATCTCATTGAATTCAGTTCTCTAGCAGAAACTAAGAAACCTGCACTGTGTTTTATGCCGCGTCTTTCTGCTTTGTTTCTAGTCTTCCAAAATGTTGGCAAAGCAGAACAAATTTTGTTTTAACTTTGGTGAATTTGAAAGCTGTCTGAAATAAGGACTGAAATTCTCTTGAAAGCCCTGGGGTGAAAATTCACTTTTTCCCACACATTCCCACACAACTGTGTGACTATGTTGGATTAGAACATTTTTCCAAGAGTATCAATTAATCCTCACCAGCATAGCATTGTTCTACCTGCAGCTTTTGTTCTCCTACACATTCAGTCCAACGTTTTCAGATTGAACCCAATTTAGTCCTGCTCTTTTCACTGTAACGCATAGCTGCAGCTATTTCAATCTGAAATTGAACATTATATTGTTGTACCTGATCTATTTCTTTCATGTCAAGTTTCAGTTCTCTTCATTATACATGCTGGGACATTCTGCTTCTCTGTTCTCTACGAGGATGTGTGGAAGTAAACAAAAATAAATCCTGTCACCCTCAATCATCCAATTCAAGTGAAAAATAAATCAGTTTTGTTGTGACTTTTATCTGGATGTCTGCAGATTAAAAACGGCAGAAATATGAAAAGCTCCTTTAATGGCTTCAGCTGGCTGTTTAGGAAATCATTCATTTCTGAACAATTGTTATATTTTCTCTGGTTTACTATGAACCTAAAATAGTGATAAAAGCAGATGAAGTGCATCTATTGTGCTGTCTACTCTGCTTCATACAGCTGCATCAAGGAGGCTATAATACATCAGCCATTAGACCTATCAATGTCTTTAATATTGCAACTGTTATTTTGGATCTGTTGGCTTTCCCAAGTGAGAGGTCAGCATTTACACTCATTTTTACCATTGAACACACTCCAATGAATCTTACTCTCTTAAATATACCAAATATACGTCAACGCAAGCACAGAGTTCTCAAGGTAAAGGTCTGCTTTCCCAGGATCTTTTTTTGGTGGATTCACTTTATGACACCTTATTTGAGGGGAATGAGGGAAAAAGAATAATATCCAGGACAGCGATGATACACCATAAAATTTGAATTCATGATACAATATATTAACAAGTCATCTTTGGTATTTCCCAAAGTCTTGATTTGAAAAACAACCTTAACATGTTTAATTTAGAAGCATTTGAGGTAAAGTTTAAAACATTAAAAGGTTTATTTTATCTTGGATAGTTCAAAAAGTCCAACCCATTCATAAAATCATAAAGCCATTGACAGTAACCACCTGGAATTGTCTTTTTCTAATATCAAGTTGGAATGTGTACAGGAAATATTCTTAACTGTTTCACATCACCCTGCAGTACTTACCTGTCAGATGTTACTGATAAACAGATAGATATACAGTTTTATACTGAGTTGAATTTATTGCCTGTTGCTGCATATTCAGAAAGTATTTGGTAGGTGGAAATGGTACATTAATTACATTAACAGTGCTTTTCCATTTATTCATGCAATAGGGAGTTGCTCGCCTGGAACAGCATTTATCTCCCATCCCCAGTTGCACTTGGGGATTTACTTGTCACCTTGAGAAGGTGGTAGTGAGTTGCCTTCTTAGATCACTGAGGTGCGTGTGGTGTGGGTATTACCTCTGTGCTGTTATAGAGGGTTTTCAATTGGAGAGGCATAATATAAAATCAACATAGTCATTCTTTCACAATAAATTTGTAAAACACAAAGGGTCATTCAGTTGTGAAAGGACTCTGACTTACTGCATGTTTTAATGGAGGAGGCATATTTAGTACGTTTGCGGATAACATCAAAATTGGTGGTATAGTGAACAGTGAGGAAAGTTATCTAAGATTACAATGGGATCTTGTACAACTGGGCCAGTGGCCTATGGAGTACCAGATGGAGTTTAATTCAGATACATGTGAGGGGTTGCATTTTGGTAAGACAAACCAGGGTAGGATTTACACAGTTAGTGGTGAACTGAGACCTAGAGTGCAGGTACATAGTTTCTAGTACATAGTACACAGGTAGAGGAGGGTGATAAAGAAGGCATTTGGCACGCTTGCCTTCATTGCTCAGCGTTGAGTACTGGAGTTGTGATGTCATGTTATGGCCATATAAGACATTGCTAAGGTGACATTTGGAGTAATGTGTACAATTCTGGTGACCGTGCTAAAGGAAGGATGTTATTAAACTGGAAATGTGCAAAGAAGATTTATAAGGAGTGGTAATAATGTTGCCTTAAGAGGTTATTTTGTCTTGGTTTTTTATGAAGAGAGGTTTTAAGGCAGAATTGATGAACAGTCTACCAAAACCACTGGTGGAAACAACTTGTGAGGTTTTGGGGTTTTTTAAAAGCTGAAACAATAGCAGCAGACCGAGTGGGTGTGCTCGAGCTCTCACAGAACCAAGATTTCTAGTTTTTTTTCAGCAGCAGTTGTTGCTGGGCTCTCAGAAGAATTGGAAGCTGCAGTAAATTTCTCCCAGCTGCTACACTATGTCCCTGAGGTTTCTCTGAATGGGCTGCTGGAGTTGCATGTGAGATAACCTGTTTTTCTGAATTTTCCTTTTGCTCAGGGTGTGTTTATGGGATGTTCCTGTTTAGTAGTAAAATAATCACGTTATCTGTTATGTTGTCCAATAGAGTTAAGTTATTTCAAGTTCCTCTTTCTTTTGTTGTATTTTAACTGTAGTGTTTAAATAAATTGTGTTATGCTTAAAATTGAATCACTTGACTAACCAAATTGCATCTGGAACACAACATCTCACATTTATTAAAAATATCAAAAGCTAGGGTCTAGGCTACTATCTTGATATATTTTGAGGTGGTTCAGTCTGGTCCAGAACAAAGGATGTTACCAAGAGTGGAAGGTTTGAGCTATAGGGAGAGGCTGGATAATCTGGGACTTTTCTCCATGGAGCTAGGAGGCTGAAGGGGAATCTTATAGAGGATTATTAAATGATAAGGGGGATGGATAGGATGAATAGCCAAGGGTAGAGGAGCCCAAAACTAGAGATTTTAAGTTTAAGGTGAGAGGGGAAAGATTTAAAAGGAATATGAGGGGCAACTTTTTCACGCAGTGGGTGGTATATGTATGGAATGAGCTGCCAGAGGAAGTGGTAGAGGCTGGTACAATTACAACATTTTAAAGACATTTGGACAGTTACATGGATAGGAACATTTTACATAGCTATGATGTTTGACTCTATGACTCTATTCTTCTGTGACTCGTTCAGATTTTTCTGTCGATGGATGTGGATTTGAATAAAATCAGGGTAAATCCTCATTTAATCAAATGAATATTTAATGTCAGGTGTTACAACTGGAGTTTTTTTTGATTCCACATAAACATTGTTGTCCAGTCATGGAAATCAATATCTAGATAGATTTTAAGTGTAGACACTTTAAAATCAAAGTTATTTGGTTCAAATACCATGTTCATAAACATTTGAATTACAATGTAAAACAATAACACCAGAAGGTGTGCTGCCACATCAACTCGCTGCCTGAGGAAGGAGGAGGGGCTCGGAAAACTTGGGGTTTCAAATAAACCTGTTGGACCATGACCGGGTGTCACGTGATTTTTGATATCAATTAATTCTTTGTAGCAAAGAAATGACCCATGACCAAATCTATTATCACTTTTAATCACAGAGTCATTACAGTGCAGAAAGAGACCATTATGGCTGCACTAGCTGGTGAACTGAGCAGCACTTTTCCACACCCTTGCACGATAGTTTGATGCATGTGTTGGGTACATAATTCTGGGAATCTTTGATACTGGAGGTACAGACGTGCAGGGGAAAAGTACAGAATACGTTATTTTGTGGTCAGAAAATCAACACTTTCAGGAGTTCTAAATGGGTCACAGTTTCAAGGGTCTACCTCTACAAAGTGTAGCTGTGCAGCCCCCACGGGGTGCTATAGAATCCAGAAAGTTGGAAAATGTTGGTGTGGCCTGACTGTGAAGGTGCAAGCCTAAGCACGCCATCAGCACAGCGGATAGCGGTTTTCCAGGCAGTCTAGTGTTTCTGTGGCTGTCCTCTTCATGCCCTCCCTGATGGACATACAATTGGGTATATGAGGACCATCCTCCTTCCCCCATCCTCCCCATATTAGTAACACCTGAGGTGAGTGCCGTTCAACAGGTAGCTGCTTTTGACTTTCCTTTGAAGCTTTCCATTGAATGGAATTTCAATGCTGAGTGTTAGTGGAAGAGTTTGGAAAAGATGTCTGGGATTGGTAAGGTTGTTTTGCTAGATTTTGACAAGATGGCCACTGCAGTTGAAATGCCTCTTGGTTGGCAGCCATCTCCTTTAGAGAAAGAGCATGCCCAGCGGGGCAGGAAAGAAGTGTGCTGTGGGACATGAGGGCTCTTAATAAAAGGGTATGGCTCTCGAGGATCTTCAGAGGAAAGATACAGAAGGACCTAAAGGGCAACGTTTTTACACAGAGGGTGGTACGTGTATGGAATGAGCTGCCAGAGGAAGTGGTGGAGGCTGGTACAGATACATCATTTAAAAGGTATCTGGATGGGTATGTGAATAGGCAGGGTTTAGAGGGATATGGGCCAAGTGCTGACAAATGGGACTAGATTAGGTTAGGGAATCTGGTCGGCATGGGCAAGTTGGACTGAAGTGTCTGTTTCCATGTTGCACAGCTCTATAACTCTATGAGATCTCTGAACTCCACATCATTCAAAAGCTATGGGTGCATGATGTTAATGTTTAATCAAGGAGGTAATGACTGAACCAAGTCACCACTTGCAGGACAACCTGCTGCGATACAGTAAGGCAAGGATGATGTTGTCAATTGCCAGGAAGGGAACAATGGCCCTCAATTTCTGCAATAGGTTGACGTTAGCAAACTTCTCCAGTTCACTGTTCATCACTGCATCAAGAATGTGACTTAAAAGAAGTTCTGGAATTTACATATTAATGAACCGAAACCTGCAACCCATAATAAAAGATGACAGACTTAACAGCAATCTAGGTTTGTTTAATATAAAGTTTCAGTTGCATGACACTGTAATCTTTTACTATAAATTCTTTGTCTTATGATCCTCTTCCAAAGTTACGTGATGAAGGAGCAGCGCTCTGAAAGCTAGTGCTTCCAAATAAAACTGTTGGACTATAACCTGGTGTTGTGAGATTTTTAACTTTGTCCACCCCAGTCCAACACCGGCTCCTCCACATCTTCGCTGCCTCAGGGAAGTAGTACAGACTCTGTACAGAATCACAGTGGACCGCATTGTCTTGGTTTCTCAACAAAGAGTGTGACAATAAGTCGGCGAAGTGAGGAAATCCAGGGGAGGAGCCACAGGACTGTAGGGTACAATGAGGATGGTGGACCATGTAGTGGAGGATCAGCATGACCATGACACATTATGAAGGATATCTTTCATGTGTTGCAAATGAGGAGGAGTTTTATTGTGATAGGAGACACTATGGTAAGGGGTATAGGTACTGGTCTCAGCACCTTTGAGTTTAGTCATAAGAACTGAAAGGCACAAAAGCAGAAAAGTTATGAGGTTTGATGTTTGAAGAGACTTGGCTGAGCTTGTACAAGGAGCACAGAGGTTTAGCATGCAATGATCGCAAGCAATTTGGAAAAAAAAAAGGCATGTTGGTCTTTATTTCAATGAGATTGGAATACAAGATAAATAAGTCTTGTTACTACTGTACAAGGTTCTGTGCAACTGCAATACTGCGTGCAGCTGTGATCTCCTCATCTGAGGGAAAATATCTCACTCTGGAGGCAGCACCCTGACGGCCAAGGGGATTGGCTCCATTAGAAAAGGTGGTTTCCCTTTGATGAAAAGCTGCACAAGTTGGAGCTGTATTTACTTGAGTTTAGAAGAATGAAAAGCTATTTCATTGAAATATACAAGATTCTGAGGGAAATAACAAATGCTGGAGATCACAGTGGGTCAGAAAGCATCCACAGAGAGAGATCCATGGAGAGAGAGCAAGGTAATGTTTCGAGTCTAGATGACCTTTCTATTTGTTATTTTCAGTACAGATTCCAGCATCTGCAGTAATTTGTACCCAGATTCTGGGGGACTTTGAGTCAATGCCGAGGTTTGAGCTGGTCAGGGAATCTAAAAATGGGGCATCAGAGTCTGATCTTTTAGGATCGTGGTGAGAAGAAATGACATCACCCAAAGGGTTGAAAATCACAATAATTCCCAGCCCCAGAAACCATCCAGGTCTTTTTCAAAATATAATTTCAGTTACATCACACTATAAACTTCTGCTATAAATTCTGTCTTATAATCTTATACCCCACAACCACCTGATGCAGGAGCAGTGCTCTGAAAGCTAGTGCTTCCAAATAAACCTGTTGGACTATAACCTGGTGTTGTGTGATTTTTAACTTTGCGCACCCCAGATGGTGAAGGGAAATTCCATCTCTCCTGGTTGTTTCTCTTGTGTTCTTTTTTCTTACAGGGAGAGAGAAGCAGGAGGAGTGAGTTAGTGCTTTAGCCAGACTAGTGTGGTGGCCCATGGATATCATTGGACAGGGTGTATGTGTCTGGCTCACCCCCAGTTTTCAGGATTCTCTCACACACATATTCTCTCTCCCTTCCCCACTGGACCCAATCATATATTTTGCTATTTTGCCCTTGTACTAAAACACAAATAGTAATTTATCAACAGTTTGCAGATCCTTCTGTTATATCAAATCCATATTGTATAAAATGCCCTGATTTAAATGTTTCACAAATTTACTGCTGGCAATTAAACTGATCATGTTTCCCTTGATGAAATTGTGAGTATTTTTTGGTTTAAATTAACATTTTAAACTTTTTTAAAATCTTTTGGCAAAGCAGAAAATTTGATGCTTGCAGTCCTTGACTATGAAATCGTTTCTGTTTCCCAGATTTTCCAGGATTGTTGCACTATGACTGACATGCAAATAAACAAACAGAGCAAATGAAACCAGCGAGCTATTTCAGAAATCACCAGAGCTAGTGAAAGGGCATGGATTTATGTTAATCACTTGCATTTACAGGTAAGTTACATCTGTGTCAGGAATGAAATTCTAAGGTAATGTCCTTCATAAATTAACACGTAATAGTTTTTATTAGCTTGCAGTTTTTTGATGGATGTTTCAAATCACAATGTACCAGTCCTCTGACATTTGGTAATTTCATAAGTTTGAGATTGCAGATCCACCTAACACCAGAGTATGTGTGGCATTTGTAGCTGAGTAATTTGCTCTAACTCAGCTCTCAAGAGGGTAGACAAAAGGCTTGTTATAACAAGATCATAGTGTTCAAATCTCCGTTATAGTGCTGTGTTGTGTAGAGTGGATTGCAGCTGATGAAATGCTGCTTTATATAACAAAAGCTTTAGAAAGCAGAAAGCATTTCTACTTGGATTACAGAAACTTCTCAAGTTGCATAGGTTTTTCAACTCCATCTGGGAAAGTTAGTTTTAGTTGAAGGATCTCTTAATCAGTGTTGTAATAATGAAGATAACCTCACTGAGTGCACCGAAGCCAACAATTCAATATAAGCTGCTGGAACGTCCTTATTGACAAACAGCTAGTTCCTAACTATCTATAAAAATCACTGCAGTATTCTAAACACAGGAAACGACAACCTTTCATTTCACAAAGAAGGTGAACAGAACAAGGGTGGCTCGGTTCGTAATGACATTATTCCACATAATAAATGCTCCATAGGTCAGCGCTCACAGACTATCATATTAGGAGAATAAAACTTAGCATTTCAGTTTCCACTAATGGTGCATGCTAAGATAATACATGTTTAAGCTGATTTATAGTTCATCTTCAATAATATATAAGCACCATTCTGTGTTAAGGATTTGAGTCAAGGATTGTTTTTGTTATGAAATGCCCTCTGCCTAAACAGTTAAGCTGCATTAAAGCTGGTGGAAGGAGTTCTTTGGACTTATCTTTTGTTGCTTTAAGCTAATCCTGCTCCCTGCACATTGAGATACTGGAGTATCTCTGGCTGTGGGTGTCTACCCCACATACTGTTCCTAAGTCTGCCTCTGGGGACTTGTCTGGCCACAAATCCAACCATGTCCTCAATCCCACTTCCCTGGTAACTGCAATTTTCTTGGGTTTGCCCCTCCCTTCCATTTGCTGATTCACAGCTATGTATAGTGTCAGAGAGTTGTACAACATGGAAACAGGCTCCAACTCATCCATGGATTAGAGTGGTGCTGGAAAAGCACAGCAGTTCAGGCAGCATCCTAGGAGCAGGAAAATCGACGTTTCGGGCAAAAGCCCTTCATCAGGCTTTTACCCGAAACGTCGATTTTCCTGCTCCTCGGATGCTGACTGAACTGCTGTGCTTTTCCAGCACCACTCTAATCCAGAATCTGGTTTCCAGCATCTGCAGTCATTGTTTTTACCTCCAACTCATCCATGCCGATCAGATTATCCAAAGTTTATCCAGTCCTATTATTTCTGGGATGTCACTTGTATTTTGTGGAGACCAATGGAAAAAATCTGTTCAGTTCATCTGGCATCGCCTTATTTTCCAAAATGAATTTCTCAAAATTTCTGTCAACATACCAGTGTTCAATTTGTTATCTCTTTTCCTTTTAAGTATTTATAGAAACACACAGTGGCTGTGGGCTTTATGTTGTACATAGGACATTATTAAGATACATGTGTGAAAAATCCCTGGGCTATGATTATCTGCACGTCTCCTGTCCCTTGGGCTGCTCCCTTGTGTAATAGCTTCCCTTCATTTACTTCAGTGCATATTATTTCCTCAAATACAGCTCTTGCATGTATAAGACCTCCTTTTTTGGTTCTAGAATAGAGTCTACTCTCTTACTGGTGTGTTTTTAATTAGTTTGTGGGATGTAGGCTTCACTGGCTGAGCCAATGCTTATTCCTGATCTCTAATTGCTTTTGAACAGAGTTTCTTGTCGGGCCACTTCCGAGAGAAGTTAAATATCAACCATACTACTGTGAGTCTGGAATGATACCCAGACCAATAATGCTCTAGCATCTAAAAATTTAAAAAACACAATCATCTAATATTGCTATTACAAAGAAAAATATACAACACAGAATATTTCACGATTTGGAGATGCCGGTATTGGACTGTCATGGACAAAGTTAAAAATCATACAACACCAGGTTATAATCCAACAGGTTTATTTAGAAGCACTAGCTTTCGGAGCGCTGCTCCTGTACAAGGTGATTGTGAATATTTCACATTAACACTGAAATGTCGTAACAGTCTCATAGGATTTTAACATATTTGTTTTAGGTTTGCATTTGGAAGAAATTTCTAGAGAAGCTCTTGACCAAAAAGTAAGGAAAGATGTGTTCGTACCAGGAATTTTCATCAGCCTTTGTCTATGAGTTGGAGTGGTCAAAGGAGCAGTGTAAGCAGAACTGACCAAGAGTACAGAGCCCTCAGGTTTAGCAGATTTCCTTCCCTAATGGGCGTAAGAGAACTCAATGGTTTTACATTGTCGCTGTTAATTCAGATTTCACTCTCTGCTATGGGGTGGGATTTGAGCCCACTTCTCTAGTCCACTAACCTGGGAGTCTGGATTATTACTCCAGTGACATTGCTAAAATACCACTGCCTCCCCTCATGCTTCACCTTCTCCTCAGACTTGTCTTATCAATTACATCACTATCATTGATGGGAATCTTCATATTCCACACTTGTCATATGGTGAGTAGTGTCCCTGCCTTTGAGCCAGAAGCTCCAAGTTCGAGTCTCACTCTTGAGCTTGATGTGGTCAACTTGGTTGTGTATCGAACTGCAATTCCTTCCAACACAGGCCAAGATGGCCCCACCTCATTACTGGGTGGTAAATGTGGGAAAGATTCCTCATGAACCATGTGACAGTAGAAAGGTTAAAGTCTCAGCCATCACTCTCCATAGTTTCATGTTGCAACACGAATGTAAAGTTTTAAGTTGCCATAGCAACACAAACTCCATGAAGAAAGTATAAGACACCACCAAACCTGAGGGCTCTGTACTCTTGGTCAGTTCTGCTTACACTGCTCCTTTGACCACTCCAGCTCACTAGACAAAGGTTGATGAAACTTCCTGATAAGAACACATCTTTCCTTACTTTCTGGTCAAGAGCTTCTTGAGAAATTGAAAAACCTAAACCTAATACAAATGTTAAAATGCTGTGAGGCTGCTACAACATTTCATTGCTAATATGAAATATTTTATGGATATAAGTTTGCTCACTGAGCTGGAAGGTTTGTTTTCACATGTTTCCTCACCATACTGGGTAACATCATCAGTGAGTCTCCAGTGAAGCACTGGTGGTATGGCCCGCTTTTTATTTATGTGTTCAGGTTTCCTTGGGTCGATGGCATCATTTCCTATGGTGACATCATTTCCTATGGTGATGACACTTACCGTTCTTTTTCTCAGAGAGTAGTAAATGGGATCCATGTCAATGTGTTCATTGATAAAGCTCCAGTTAGAATACCATGCTTCTAGGAAGTCTTGTGCGTGTCTCTGTTTGGCTTGTCCTAGGGTAGATGTGTTGTCCTAGTCAAAGTGGTCACCTTCCTCATCTGTATGTAAAGATGCTAGTGAGAGTGAGTCATGCCTGTTTACCCAATGTAGAATTTGTTACAGTTCTTGCAAGGTATTTTGTAAATAACATTAGTTTTTTATGTTGTCTGTATGGAGTCTTTCAAGTTCATTAGCTGCTGTTTGAGTGTGTTGGTGGGTTTGTGGACTACCTTGATGTCAAGGGGTCTGAGTAGTCTGGCAGTCATTTCAGAGATGTCTTTGATGTAGGGGAGTCTGGATGTGTTTTGTCTGCTTGTTTGGGTTTGTTGCTGAGAACTTGGCGGACTGTGTTCTTTGGGTACCATTCTTTTTGAATACACTGTATAGGTAATTTTCTTCTGTTCTTCGTAGTTCCTCGGTGCTGCAGTGTGTAATGGTTCATTGAAATAATATTCTAATGCAGCTTTGTTTGTGGGTGTTGGGATGGTTGCTTCTGTAGTTCAGTATTTGTTCCGTATGTGTTGTTTTCCTGTAGACGCTGGTTTGAAGTTCTGCACTGGCTGTTCGCTTTAGGAATGGCAGTTTGTTGTTGTTTTCCTCCTCTTTAGTGAATTTTATGCCAGTAAGGGTATTATTGATGGACTTGAAGGTTTCCTCTAACTTGTTTCATTTAGTGATGACAAAGGTATCATCCTCGTAGTGGACCCAAAGTTTGGGTTGGATGGTTGGCAGAGCTGTTTGTTCGAGTCTCTGCATTACTGCCTCTGCTAAGAACCCTGATATCTGAGATCCCAAGGGTGTTCCGTTGGTTTGTCTGTAGGTTTTGTTGTTGAAGGTGAAGTGTGTGGTAAGGCATAGGTGCACAAGCTTGACGATACTGGCCTTGCTGATGAAATTGGTGGTGTATGTGTATTTGGTGTATGTGTCTTTGGTCTTCTAACAGTGTAGTCAATGTTTCCTTGGCCAGGTTGATGTTGATGGATGTGACCAGAGCTGTTACATCAAAGGAGACCATTATTTCATCATCTTCTAACTTGATGTCTTTGATGGTCCTCAGGAATTCTTGTGTGGAGTGGATGGAGTAGCGTGAACCTTCTACTAAGTGTTTTAGTCTATGGTGTAGCTCCTTGGCCAGTCTGTAAGTTGGTGTTCCAGATAGCGAGACTATGGGTCGGGGGGGGGGGGGGGGGTCCTAGTTTGCAAATTTTGGATAATCCATAGAAATGTGGTGTGTTGGATCTGCCTTTTTTTTTCGAAGTCGGTCTTATTTATTTCTCCTGATTTCTGAAGGTGTTTGAGTAGGGCTGTGATTCGGTTCTCTAGTTGTGGGATCGGGTCTATTACCGCTTGTTGGTACGTGTTGGTATCTGTAAGTAGTGCATTCTCTTTCTCAATGTAGTCTCTTTGATTTAAAATGACTGTCAAGCGTCCTTTGTCTGCAGATAGGATAACAATATTTTTATCTTTTTTAAGTCCTTCTAGTGCTTTCCTTTCTTGTGTACAAGAAACAAGCAGAAAACTAGCCACGAGGATATTTGAACATCATCTAGCCACAAAGAGATATGACCCACTCTCACTAGTATCCTTACAGATGAGGAAGGATACCATTTTGACTGGGACAACACATCCATCCTAGGACAAGCCAAACAGAGACACACATGAGAATTCATGGAAGCATGACATTCTAACTGGAACTCCAGCAACAAACACATTGACTTGGATCCCATTTACCACTGTCTGAGAAAAAGATCAAGAAATGACATCACCACAGGAAATTACATCACCACAGGAAATTACATCACCAACACAAGGAAACCTGAACACAAATAATAAGCGGGCAATACCATCAGTGCTTCACCGGAGGCTCACTGATGACGTTACCTAGTATGGTAATGAAACATCTGAAAACGAACCTTCCAGCTCAGTGAGCAAACTTACACCTAGAACCTCAACCTGAGCTACAAATCTTCTCAAAACTCGTGAAATATTTTATATTGTATATATATTTCTTCATACAGAAATTGGTTATTTGAAGATTCGTCTTTTGATTATTAGATACAGATGAATTATTCAGAGATAATTAAGTACAAGATTCTCTCCATCTGCCCTTTGCTCCTTGTTAGTTGAATGTTAGTTAAACATTGCTTTGATGTTTATATCTATGATGGTACTGTAGCTAATTTAGTGCAAAAACTTGATAATAATAGAAAATATTTCTATGGGTACTTGTTTTGATACAGTTTTGTTAATGTTAGTCTGTATTTCTAAAAATGGAATAAAGAAATAAATCTTACAAACACACGATTGTTTTAAAAATCACAAGTTAGCCAATCTTTCATGTGAGTATATAAATATAAGATGTGTTTATTTTTAAAAGTGAATGCATCAAAACAAGTCCCAATTTAAAACCAGAATATCTGTCTTCGGTTGGTTTGGTTATACTAGATCTGGGGAATGCAACAATGAACCCATTGTTAGAAAAATGTTTACTATTCATGTGGATAGTCTTATATTGGCATCCAGTTAATAAACAGTGCACTTCCCAATCTCACTGTGCTGGGTGGATGATGCATAATTTAAATGTACCAACCAACTGACACCTGTGGTTGAAAGATTTTTCTGTGATATTATTTCAAAAAATATTTGCAATTCTATTCTCCACTGTGGTTATGCTTTGGGGCATGGATTTGCTGTCATGATGTTATTTAAATCTTTGGCCTTAAAAGCCCATCATTAGGAACATAAGATGTAAGAACAGGAGTACATCAAACAGCCCAATCAGCCTTTGTTCAAACTGTGTGCTGTCCAATCATCCCTCAGAATCTTGTCCACCACTGCCCCAACATACACAAACCAGAGGGGCATATTGGGGGAAGTACTAGAGGGGTTACCAGAGGGGGTTAACAGAGGGGAACACCACAGGGGACGTACCAAATTGGGCATACCAGAGGGCTTCCCAGGAGGGTTACTAGAGGGGATTACCAGAGGGGTTACCAGAGGGGCATAACAGAGGGGGTGTACCAGAGGGGGTTACCAGAGGGGCATACCACAGGGGAGGTACCAGATGGGGCATACCAGAGGGCTTCCCAGGGGTGTTACTAGAGGGGATTACCAGAGGGGCATAACAGGGGAGCATACAAGAGGGGGGTTACCAGAGGGCCGTACCTGAGGGGACATACCAGTGGGGTGTACCAGAGGGGGTTACCAGATGGGTATACCAGAGGGGTTACCAGATGGAGCTACCAGACGGGTGTACCAGAGGGCATTGACATCATTCATTGCTTGACCAATGTGTGCCTATTCTGTTTGGTACCTGTGCAGTAAACCTGAAGGGTAAACAAGAAACAGGAACTGGAGTAGATCACTTGGTTCCCCCTAACCTGCTCCACCATTCACCAAGATCATGGCTAATCTGTTACAGGCATCAGCTCCTCTTTATTACCAGCCAGGACAGGGTCCCCACTGGTTACCCGCCTCCCCCTTAACGCTCCTAAAATGAACATGCAGAGAAACTAACATGCCCAATTACATTTTCCATCTTTTCCCTTTTTCACAAGTTCCAGTGAGATTTTGAAGAAGTCCATTTGGCTTAAATGGGGATGAGATTGGGAATCCTGTATGGCCCCCATTTCTGAAAGGCTTATTATAACCAAGGTAAAATTCCCATTCCACCTGGCACCAAACAGTTTGGTGCTCTCTTTAAAACATTGTTCCCATTTTTGGAAACATTTTCCCATTCTTTGTCCCCACAAGTGAATAGCGGTTTCAGCTAAGGTCTGGGGAACGAGAGGATTTCTCCTCCATGATTTTGCTTTCTCCTACCTGTTCATCCAATGGAGCTCTGAAAGCAGCCTCAACCTTCCCTCTGCTACCCAATTTCTCCATCTTCTAGAAGTTCCTCACTCTCAGTTACCCATCAAGGAGGTTCAACCCACCCCTCTGGAACTATAGCTAAGGAGTGCAATCTCTGGAATACCATGTAATGGTATTGTATGGAACATGGCTTTGTTTCTCTGTAATTGGTCACCCAGTAACAGCAGCCAAGTTAGCTTGCCAGCAAGGAACGACTCAACCGCCAAGCTGCCTAGACAGAGGGACTTTCTTTCTTGAACAATTCAGGAGAAGCATCTCTCCAGCCAAAGAGATGAGGAAAAGAGGGAGAGAAAGAATCTCAAAACAGCTGATGGTCTGCTGTGACATAACTGGGCAGATAATAATACTATGCCCACAGAACCAGACACCAGGTATCTCCTCTCTCTCTCCCTCCCTCCCCCACCCCCCCGTGCCCCCTACTCAGGATCTGCTCTCCTAGCAGAGCCTGTCAATAGGAGAAAGCATCAACCATTCAACTATGGAAGGCATTATTGATTTCATGTGTTACCCTCTTTAACAATAAGGAGCTCAAGCAACAGAGTTGAATGGTATACCATAGAGACAGATTGGGATTTTGCTCCTCTAAGAATTCTTTCTTCTATAATCTGCACCTTTTTAAATCTTTATATCTGTAATTTATTGACAACTGATTAGCTTTGACATGAATCCTACAGCCTAAAACTAGGGTGGCACGGTGGCTCAGTGGTTAGCATTGCTGTCTCACAGTCCCAGGTTTGATTCTGGCCTCGGCGACTGTCTGTGTGGAGTTTGTACATTCTCCCCGTGTCTGTGTGGGTTTCCTCCGGGTGCTCCAGTTTCCTCCCACAGTCTGAAGATGTGCAGGTAAGGTGAATTGCCCATAGTGTTAGGTCAATTAGTCAGAGGGAAACATGTCTGGGTGGGTTACTCTTCAGAGGGTTGGTATAGACTGGTTGGGCCAAAGTGCCTGTTTCCACACCGTAGTAATCTAATCAGAACTAAAAGAATAATATTCCTCTATTGTTCACTGATGGTACTGAGAGTAGGTTTGGTCATCATGACATTATTCTTGGAAAAGTTGATTTATGTGGTTGGATTACTAACATTTTTCAGATTAAAGTTCATCAGCAAATTAATAATGTTTATAATTGTTGCAAATTAAAGATTTACTGACATTATTTCTTATGTTTTTTTCATTCTCACTGGACTTTAGTATCTGGTTTTTTTTTAGTTGAGTTTACCATTCATTATGGCCATTGTAATCTCTCTCATTGTCTCTCAATGATATGTACAACACAAAAACAGAAATTGCTGGAAAAGCTCAGCAGGTCTGGCAACATCTGTGGAGAGAAATCAGAGTTAACGTTTCAGGTCCAGTGACCCTTCCTCAGAACTCAAAGCAGACATTTGTTGGACCATTCTATATTAGCATTTATGTTGCAATAAAGCAAATGGATCTGATGAAATACCGTTGTCTTTTTTTCTCTTTCTTCTTGCGTCTCCATTATCTCTTTCTCTCTCTCTCTTTCATTTGTGTTTATTAAATTCTAGCTTGGCAACACAGGCACTTGAAAAACACAACTTGATGTAACTCCATGGAGGCCAGTATCCCAGCCAGGCCCTAGAATGAGGGGACTCACTGACATTCCTGTTTTTTTTAACTCCTGTTTTTTTTAAAACCCCCACTTATTTTTTCCCCCCAGCACCCATGTTGTGTGTGTGCAGGTGTGAGACACAGTGAGAGACACAAGGTGCACGAATCTTTATTCAAATTTCCACCACCAGGAATAAAGGAAACACCCGAGTGGCCAGTGACAAGCAGGGCCCTTCACCTCAAAGGGCAATGCTGTGTGATCAAACAGTGAAGGGGAGGGCAGGGATTAAATCAAAATAGAGATGGACAGGGAAATAATGCACTCCACTCCCTGCGGCGCCCACCTCTCCCTGAACAACTCCAGGGTGTTGATGGAGACTGCGTGCTCCTTCTCCAAGGACACATGGGTTCTACATTCCTGTTTATATCTGTCAGCCAGGGCTCCTGAAGAAGGGCTTATGCCCAAAACGTCGATTCTCCTGCTCCTTGGATGCTGCCTGACCTGCTGCGCTTTTCCAGCAACACATTTTCAGCTCTGATCTCCAGCATCTGCAGTCCTTACTTTCTCCTCCCTGATTTGCCCAGATTAACAGCCCCAGCCAGGGACCTTGTACTCAATGAGATCCACCTGGCCAATCTTGTTCCAATCACTACAGAACTCAGTTCATAAAACTAAAAGAGTTCCATAGCCACCAGTTTAAAGAGACAACAAAAGACACTTTTTTAGAGAAATGCAAAATGAAAACTTCAAAAACTATTTGGAAATTCTCAGTTTTCCAACACATATGTTTTGGGAATCCCAACCGGAACAATATCGCCCTTCTTAAACTAAGATCCACAGCAATTATTCTTCATCAGTATTAAGTGTAAGAAAATGATTGAAGTACTTTGATATATAATTAAGAGATTTGTTTGTTGTATGAAGAGAAGTTTAGAAGTTCCTAATTCAAAGTCCCAGTTTCACTTGATTTATGAGGTGTGTTCCTTTGCTCATTATTATCTAATTAATGAAGGATTAATGTGAAGAATTTCCATATAATTACATTGTGATTTCACTATGACAGATAAGGCATCTTAAATGCATTAGGACTCCAGGATAATTCCATCATAAACTGAATTGCTTGAGACCAGAATTTACAGATCTAACGTGATGCATCTTATCTCCATTTTAAGATTACATCTAATGTTTTGTGGAAAGGTTAAGCTGCATTGTCAGATATTTCAAACAGAAATGTGTTAAATCGAGCAAGATACCAGAGAATAAAACAAAGAATGGCAGTTGCTGGAAACCTGAAGCAAAAACAAATTCCTGGAAAATTTCAGCAGGTCAACAGTATCTATGGAGAGAAAATAGGTAACTGGAGAAGGGCCACTGGACCCAAAACATTAACACTGCTTTTTTTCTTCACAGATGCTGCCAAACCTGGCGAGTTTCTCCAGGAATTTCGGTTTTCGTACCAGAGCATACTAGGTATCACTTGGCAGAAATCTGGTGAAAGTAGATGGATTGTCATTTTACATCCTGCCTGACTTTATTTCCAAAGTCGCAAGAACAACAAATTCAGTAAGTGGTCCACACATGGCTGACCCATTGTGATGGATTTAAAGTGAAATCTACCACCCCTTCAAACAGGCCAGCAGTCTGAGATTGGAAACTGCACTTTCTCTTTTTTTTTTTCTTTTTCTTTTTATAGAGTTGGAGTGGGAAATAATGCACTCCACATCTTCTGGTTATTTTTTTTTTTTTTTCCTTTCTTTTTCTTTTTCTCTTTGTTTTAACCCCCACACTACCACCTAAGTGCGGTAGTGCTTATTTTATCCCCAGCACCCATGGTGTGTGTGTGCGAAACTGCACTTTCTAAAGAGCTGACAGTTCCTTCTGATTGGTTAACAGAAAGCTGCCTGTTATTGGCTGATATCAGCGACTTGATCATTGATGGAAGTATTGGCCCCTTCTTTGTCAATGTCTGCCTATCGTACAATTACAACATCATGGAATAGTTGCAGACCAGATTGAGGCCATTTGGTCCTTCATATCTGTGCTAACTCTTTTCAAGTGCAATTTAGCCAGTCCCACTACTTGGTACTTTTTCTGTAAGCCTGTTAATATTTTCTTTTGCAACTATTTTCCTTTTGAAAGTGATGATTGAGTCAGTCTCCACACCATTCCCTGGTGTGGTCCTCCAGATAGTCACCAATTGCTACATAAACAAAGCCTTTCCTCATGTTGCTGTTGCTCGTTTACAAATCACCATAAATCAGTAAGCTCTCACTCTCAATCATTTCTCCCACACCCTACACCACCCTCTTTCTCTTATTTTCTGTCAATACACCAGATGACAGACCACGGCTCTCATCAACCTAACTGGTCAGAACCAGATGAGACAAACTTAGACTCCTGAGTAGTGTCTATACATCTACCTGACTTTGTTAGGCCTAGGAGAAAGTGAGATGCTGAAAAGTCAGCATCAAAAAGTGTGGTGCTGGAAAAGCACAGCCAGTCAGGCAGCATCTAAGGAGCAGGAGAGTCAACATTTCAGGCATAATCCCTTCATCAGGAATGTGGGTGGGGTGGGGGAGGGGGAGGGGGCTGAGACATATTTAGGACGGTGGGGTGGAGGGAAGGTAGCTGGGAAGGTGATTGGTGTATGCAGGTGGGGTGGTGATGGTGATAAGTCAGAAAGGAGTAGTAGTTGGGAAGGAAGGTGGACAGATGGGACTGTTCAAGAGGGCTGTGCTGAGTTGGAGGGTTGGATCTGAGATGAGGGGGGGGGGAGATTTGGAAACTGGTGATGCCTATCTAGTCTAGACTGGCTGTAGGAGCCAAAAGACTGACTGTGACTCACGAGACTGCAGACACGCATACTCTTTAACTGATAAAACCCAGACTGGATGCCTGTCCACAGCCAGTCCCTGGACTAGGATCAGAGGCTGCCCTTGACAGCCTCTGATGGGACTCCTGGCTGATGGAGGTCTTCAAGGGCCTTGGTAAGGGTCAGTCTCCCACTCGAAGAGTTTGAGATTTGGCTCTTTGCTGCACCTTCCATTGCTGGATAATGGAGCAGGGTGTGAGATTGATGTAGGACACTGCTGCACAACACGATATATGTATGTCACCTAGACTGAAGACTGCTGAGCAGTGAGATAAGCTGCCTGGTTGTCTGAGTGTGCTCATTGACAAGGCAAGATAGTGTGGGCATGCAGGTAGTTAGTCAGAGAGGGAGCTTGAAGACAGTGAGGCAGTGAGTGAGTGAGCAGCCCTCACATACATCTTAGACTCGTCCATGAACTGGGTGTAGTTGTGCAAAGTGTACCCAGTGTAACCTTCCAATGCTGGTAGCCAGTGTGCTCCACAATACAAGTGTGTGCTTCCAGAGTGCACTGTCAATGTATCGGAGGGTGCCAGAGTGGTTGTCAGGGGTTACCGGGTGCTGCATGCCAATGTCTGTGTTGGATGGGTACATGCAGTTGGTGCCTGTGGATCATGCATGCCATGAGCTGTGTTTTGATTGTTGAGTGACATGGAGGTAGCTCAGAGGAAGTGGCAGGTTGGATTCACCTGATGTAAGTTCGGTTTCCATGTTGGGTTTTCCTGATGTCTCGCTTGTTTGCCTCATTTGATAAGATATGATGTTGAACACCAATGAGGTGATTTGGTTCATCAACAAGGCATTTAACAAGCAATGATCCCTATAAATTGACAACTCGCCATCACCTGATCAATTACTTGCCACACCACTCGGGATAAACCTAAAAGCTGGAGCAGGATGCTCCCCGTATTGGAATGACCCTCCCTGACTCCTCATCTGGTTCTGCCACAAGTCATGCCATTGAGCCCAAGTTACTCAGACCTCTATACAGTTGAACACAATGTTCCAGTTGACAAATTTTATTTTAATATAAGTTCATCATAGCATCCTTCCTTTTGTCATGTGTGCCTTTATTTATAAAGTCCATTATCCCACATGCCTTTTCAACTGCTTTCTCAACCTGCCATGTCACCTTCAGTTATTTGTGAACTTATTATCCCAAGACTCTGTGTTCCTGCATCTCCTTTAAAATGGTAACTGATAGTTTATAGTGAGACTCCTAACTCTTCCCACCAAAATGTATCACTTCATGCTTCTCTGCGTTAGGTTTCATCTGTCACATGACCACCCATTCAGCTCACCCTCATGGATGGTTTGTGAACATTCATTATCCTTTTCAAAGGATTTTGAAAATATACTTTATCCACCTAAGTTTGGATGATTAATATGCATCAAGAGAAACAGTGTTCCTAGTATTGGTCCACTCCCCTCCCCTGCCCCACCTATATACCATCCCATGATTGAGACCATTCACCATCATTCTCTGTCACTCAGCCTATCTCAAATCGATGCTGTTACCATTAATTTTAATTGACGAGCTTTAACTTTGCTGGCAAACTTATGATCCAGCATTTTAGAACTGTCTTTTGGAAGTCACTATTCACCATACGGAATAATAGATTGGATGGTTACAGCACTGGCTGAGACCTTCAGCCTGCTCTGTGTATACTCACTCTGTGCAAGAGCAGATTAATGATCCCACTTTCCTTCCCTCCCATTGCAACACAGCTCTGCAAATGTTTTCTCATCAGATAGTTATTCAATTTTATTTGAAAACCACAAATGGATCAGTTTCCACACCTTAACCACATGATGCTCCTCTTCATGATGCCTTTGGTTTTTTGCTATTCATCTCAAAGTGATATTGTTTTATTTTCAATCCTTTCAACAATAGGAGCAGTTTCATTTTATTTTCTGTGCCCAGTCCCTATGATTTTGAGTCTCCCTTCAATCTTCTCGTCTCTGACAGAACAGCTGCAGCTATTCCAATTTATTCACATAACTCAAGTCCTTCATTCCTAGGTCTATTCTTGTACATATTTCCTCCAATGTCTTCACATTCTTCCTAACAGTGGTCCTGGAGATGAACATCGTAATCACATCAAGGGTTAATCGGTGTTTCATTAACGTTCACCATCATTTTGTTGCTTATTTATTCCAAGCATCTATTTATAAACAGCACACCATATAATTTATTCATCACCTTCTCAACCTGCTCTGCCAACATCAATGATTTTTAACCAATGTCCCCCTCAGATTCCTCTGCTCCTGGAACCTTCTTTAGAATTGTCTCCTTCTTTTAATTGCCCCTCCACTTTCTTCCTCATGCTTCTCTGTATGAAACATTATCTGCCGTACATTCTCTGTTGCACGTGCCTTTCTGTATCCTCACAGTTCACAACACTTTCATGTTTTCTGCAGATGCCAGTTGCAAATTTCGAAGTTGTCTCCTACTGGTCAATATCTAGGTCATTGTGGCGGATATGGAAGTTTCCCTTGGGGCCTTGGAGAGAAGTGAGGGGGGAGGTGTGGGCGCAAGTGTTGCACCTCCTGCGAGTTGCAAATTTCGAAGTTGTCTCCTACTGGTCAATATCTAGGTCATTAAAACCATAATATCCAGGAGCAGAATTAGGCCATTCAACCCATTGGATCATTAGGGAATTGCAACCAATGTTGGCCGAGCCAGTGACATCCACATCCATGGATGAATAAAAAAACCCTTCAATTCCTTCATTTGTGTGACATGAGTGATTCTTGTCACTTATCAGCCCAAACCAAAATGCTTCAGTACCTGAGGGGTCATGAATAGCAATCATCAATGAACATCTCAACTTCTGACCTTATGATGGAGGGAGGTGCAGGTTCATCCCACTGCAACTTCAAGGATAACAGCCCTGTTGTGCTCTCACATCAACACAAGCAGATAGATAGGACCTTAGTTTATCAACTTATCCAAAAGACAACACCTCCAGTACTTACATATCTCACTCAGTATCACATTCGAGTTTCAGTTTTGGTTTTTATTCTGAAACCATGGAATGGAACTTGAACTCAGAACCTTGTGATTTTGAGATGATCGTGAAACCAACCAAGTCACAGATAATCATTGAAGCTGCAGCTTATTTGAGATTAATTGAAGTTCCTCATTATGACTAGTCTTTAATAACATTCTGTAATCTCCCTTCCAATTTATTTCTCCTTACCTTTCATATCAATTGCTGGTCTACAGAATATATTCAGTGGCATTTCCCAAGCACCTTGTACCCAGGAATCTTTACTACTCGGTCTTGCTCTTTTATGAAGTCGCTTGCTGTTCTCACCAAAATGTCATATTTCCATATAGCTCTGTGCACCTGCACTCAACACCTTATTTACATGTTTTGTGTATGCGTACACGTACTCTGTAAGCCTAATTTAGATCAAATTGCATTCATCCTTTAGTCAAACTCAACCTAGCATTTTACTATTTGTACTGTCTGACAAACTGAATTTCTAAATCCTTAGCGCACATTGTCTCTCCATCACTACATCCTGTTTCTTACCCCCTTGCTGAGCAAAGGTTAAACCATCAACAACAAGCAACTATGGAGAGAGAATCAAAATTAATGTGTCAAGACCTCCCCTTTGAGTAACATTAAGAAATACTCACTAGAACGAAGGACCCGATACCCAACATGAGCAAGACGAATGTAGTGTACAAAATACCATGCAAGGACTGCACTAAACACTATATAGGACAAACAGGAAGACAGCTAACAATCCGCATACATGAACATCAACTAGCCACGAAACGACACGACCAGCTATCCTTAGTAGCCACACACGCAGACAACAAGCAACATGAATTCGACTGGGACAACACTACTATCATAGGGCAAGCCAGACAGAGAACAGCCAGGGAATTCCTAGAGGCATGGCATTCATCCACAAACTCCATCAACAAACACATCGACCTGGACCCAATATACCAACCACTACAGCGGACAGCTGAAACTGACAACCGGAAGCGGCAGGGACAGACCACTATAAACACCGGAGGAAACATCAAAGAAGCGCTTCGCAGGAGGCTCCCAAGCACTGATGATGTCGCCTAGCCAGGGGACGAAATGTTTGCAACAAAAACTTCCAGCTCGGCGAACAGAACCACAACAACGAGCACCCGAGCTACAAATCTTCGCACAAACTTTGAACATTAAGAAATACTAAATCTTTTTCGCTTGCACAGATGCTGCCAGACCTGCTGAGTTTCTCCAGCAATTTCTGTGTTAGGTTCAGATTTCCAGCATCCACCACTTGTTGTATTTACCACCGCATCAATGTTCTCTGATGGCCTAGTTCCTGTCTGGTTCATATATCCAGCCTTTATATGTCCCACCTCTCTCTGACTGGGCCCAGTGTCTCAGGAATCTATAGCCCACCCCCCCCCCCCCCCCATGCCTGCACCATCTCTCCAGTCAAACGTTCATCTCTTTGATCCTCTTTGCACTTGTGCGTTGCCCCAATAACAATCCAATAGTTTCTACATCTGAAATCCAGTTTGCTGTCCTCCTTCCTCGCTGTCTAAACCTGCCTCCAGGATCTCATTCCCTTTATCTATCTTAGAATTCTCCCCCCACCAGCACAACACAACTCGGAGTCATATTTAAAATTTCTTATTTAATATTTGAAGTTTGAATTCTGTGTCAGTCCTGAGCTCCAATAAAATCTGAGTCTCAATAAGAGGAGCATGTAGCTCTGGTTCCTGGAACATCTGCATTTCTGGGGCTTGAAGGGGTCATTTGAAGAGTGCTGTATGAACAGCACAGGGAAAGTTTCTTCCCAGGAATCTTCAGGCCTGCCTGTGAGTCATCAACAGAGTTTTCTGTAGTTCTTGACATACTACGCAGATAAAGCCTGAAAATAAAAATATTTGTGACCTCGCTCAATCTAATTGGGTGGACAAAATTGTTGGCTCAATCTTCGCCCACACAGCACCAAATTGAATGTTTTGCCCTGTACATATGGGGTGCAGTGTTTCTCCCTTGCATTTTGTTGATGTGCTGATGGTATCGATGTTGCGGTGTAGAGCTTGGGTTCATTGTCAACATCATCAAGTAGTTTATTAATTTAAGTCAAACACTTTCAATGCCTGCTCAACATAAGCTCAAACAAAGGCATATGACCTTTCATATAGCAACTTTAGAGCTCTGGGCTCAACACGACGCTCATTCTTTCAGATTGCAATCTCATTAGGGCCACGTCTAATAGAGAAGGAAGAGTCTTATCCAATCGAATAGGTCTGGGCTCTCAGAAGTGAAGGATATCACGCTGGAGCATTTTATTTAAAAGAAATTACTTGTATCACAAGAAGAAAAGTAACTAAATCTATGGGCAGAATTAAATTTGACCTGGCCTACCCAGACAGAAACAAATTGGCCTTGGAAATCAAAAAGGTCTCATACACTAATGTCTCAAAGACTAAAGATTAATCTTTGATTTAAAGTTAAAATTTAAAAGATTAATGTCTCAATCTCTGAATAAGGAGTAGTATTGGCAGAAACAGACTGTTTAAGGGACACAGAATTGTCTTCAGTTTGACCCAATGATGTATGCAGATCAAACAAAAGCCAGAGAGATGTAACTGACGCATTCTCCACGCTCGAAGGAATGGCTCGTTCTGTATTAGTCCTCACCTTCCATTCGTTCTCATGTAGCTCCAACTCATTCCTAGAGCACAGTACACCTTGGTAAACCCAGGTCAAGACAATACAGTGTAGGAGCAAGTTACTGCAGATGCTGGAATCTGTACTGAAAACAACAAATGCTGGAGATCACAGTGGGTCAGGCAGAATCCATGGAGAGAGCACAAGCTAACGTTTCGACTCTAGATGACTCTTCATCAGAGTTGATGTTAAGAGTGGAAGGGGCAGCATTTATGCAATACTGGGGGGGGTGGGACGCAAGGGTGTTGGTGGTAGATGAGACAGTGTTTTCGAGAGATTTGTGAAACTTCCCATCCACCTGTATTTGCGATGTCCGGTTTGTGGAAAGATGGGGAGAGTGGTAAATGTGATATAATTATATGCATGATTCTATAATGGGAATGTTAAACTGTGGATAAACCCTCAGGGCAATATAGTACTTAAGGCAATGATTCTAAAGGGGTTAATACTCTTGTTACATTGCCAATCATTGATGTTCCACAGTCTTTGGCTGGACACAATGAGCTCTAATTGGACTTTCTGGTGGAGCAGATGTTTCTGGACGAACTCCCTAATTTCCTGGGAATTATGTTGGACAAAATGTAGTTGTGCTTATTATTATCACACAGTAAACCTCCCTGTTATCTAAGAACAGTGTCCCGTCTGTCAATACTCTAACAATGGTGTCTCCTCTATCACTAATCGCTGGATAGGGCCTAGACAAAGTGAAAATGAAGGAGGTTTCAGGCCAGTGACCTACCAGGACACCTAGTGCCAGCTCAGCAAGGCCCGCCTACCTGAAGGAGGACAACTCCAGAGCATCGCTGCAGGTTAGAGATTCTTTTAGAGCGGCTATTGAAATGAAGAATGGCACAAAGCTGGGATAAGCTTTGCTATCCTGAACCATCTCAGCAGGATGTTTTTTCCAGGGACAAGAATTCAGGCCGATGCTTATTGACCTGACCAAAACCTTTGACATAATTAGTCATGGGGGCCTTTGGAAAGTAATGTAGCAATTTGGATGCCTGAGAAATTTGTCAGAATGGTTCAACAGTTCCATGTAGATGTGCTGAGGATAATGCTGAGTTACTGACCCACTCCCAGTCATGAATGAGATTAAACAGAGCTGCAAACTCTAGCCTTCCTCAGGAAAGTTCTTCTCTGAAGGGCTCCTGCCTGAAACGTCGATCCTCCTGCTCCTCGGATGCTGCCTGACCTGCTGTGCTTTTCCAGCACCACTCTAATCTTGTTTTCCACGGAGCAGAGGAGACTGAGAGGGGGGACATGACTGAGGTATATAAAATTACCAGGAACACAGAGACAGGGGAGACAGGAAGAAACCTTCCCCTTGGTGGAGTGATCAGTGATCAGAAGCCATTGATTTAAAGTGAGGAGTAGAAGGTTTAGAGGAGACTTGAAGAAACATATTTTCACCCAGATAATGATGGGAATCTAGAGCTCACTAGCTGTTAGAGTGATTCAGGCAGAAACCCTCATCACATATAAAAAGGATTTAGAGGTACACTTCTGATACCACTGTATACAACGCTAAGGGCCGAGAGCTGGCATATCGGATCAGAATCGTTAGCCGGCTGTTTTGATTAGTGTACATACAATGGACCAAAGGGGCTTTTCCTGCTTGTGGATCTTCCTGGCTGTATGACCATCATCTTCTCCAGGGCAATAGCTGCTGGCAGAGTAAGCAACAGCAATATTCAAAATACAAGTGAAACAAGAGTCTCTACAGCACAAAAGGAGCTTTGCTCTATTTTTTCAGTTGAGATGTTAGACCAAGGTCTTATCTGTCCTTTGAGATTCACGTCAATGATGCCGTGACACACCTCAAAGAAAAGCAGTGGACAACAGTCTGAGACCTATCCCCGAACCACGATCACAAACACAAACCATCTTGTCATTATTTCCTTGGTGTTTATCGTCCCTTGATGACAGGGAGAACATCTCAAAAAATTAGTTGTGCTGCCTTTTGTGATTTTATAAAAGATAGCTATAAATGTAAGTTATTTCTTCACTACAAAGTTTCAGGACCAGGCCAACAAAGACATTTGGGAGAATTATTTAATTCTTACTGCACATTTCAATTTTGCAAATTACCAAAAACCACACACTGTCTTGGAACAGCCTGAAATAATCTGGTATGCAAGCAACTGGGAGCCCATGTACATAGATCCCTGAAAGTTGCTACCCAGGTTGATAGTGCTGTTAAGAAGGCATATGGTATGTTAGGTTTTATTAGTGGAGTTCTGGAGCCGCAATATCATGCTGCAACTATACAAAACGCTGGTGCAGCCGCAATTGGAATATTGTGTACAGCTCTGGTCGCCCCATTACAGGAAGGATGTGGAAGCATTGGAAAAGGTGCAGAGGAGATTTACCAGGATGTTGCCTGGTCTAGAGGGAAGCTCTTATGAGGAAAGGCTGACGGACTTCGGTCTGTTCTCATTGGAAAGAAGAAGGCTAAGAGGGGATTTGATAGAGACATACAAGATGATCAAAGGATTAGATAGGGTAGTCTTTTTCCTAGGATGATGATGTCAGCTTGTACGAGGGGGCATAACTACAAATTGAGGGGTGATAGATTTAAGACAGATGTCAGAGGCAGGTTCTTTACTCAGAGAGTGGTAAGGGCGTGGAATGCCCTGCCTGCCAATGTAGTTAACTCAGCCACATTAGGGAGATTGAAACAATCCTTGGATAAGCACATGGATGATGATGGGATAGTGTAGGGGCATGAACTTAGAATAGTTCACAGGTCGGCACAACATCGAGGGCCGAAGGGCCTGTTCTGTGCTGTACTGTTCTATGTTCTATGCTGTATGTACAACGTCCTTGAGAATGTTTTGCTTTACATTTTCTTTGTAGATGTGTTCCATGACGTTCTTTAGTTTAACAGATAAATAGTGGCAAATTTCCATCTCTGACATATTTCTTTAATTGGTGATCAAATTGCATTGGTAACAGTTACATGTCCTCTTGGTTGTTGACAGTGAAACTGTGCTGTGCCAAATTGCATTCTGCTGGTTGTAGTAAAAACAGGCAAAGGCCATTCAACCCATTAAACACAGTCTGCCTTTCAATTAGATTGATGCCAGCTGGGCATTTGAACTCCATTTACCTGGATTGAGCAACAAAAATCTACCAATCAGTCTTGAAAATTTCAATTGTCCCAGCATTTTGGGGAAGTGAGTTCAATATTTTCACTCACCCTTGCATGAAAAGTACCGATTAAATTCACTCTTGAATAACATTATTCTAATCTCAAAATTGTACTTCCTTCTTCTTTCAGATAAGAAGTTAAATCAAAGTACATCATTTGCAGCAGACTGATGTAAAAGATTTTCTATTTCTTCAAAGAACTTCAGTGAACTAAAACAGATCAGTATCTGATTTGTTGTTTATGGCATTTGGGTATGTGCAATTTGGCTGCAGCATTACAACACTTCAGGAAGCAATTTATTATTTTTAAAGCACTTCTGGACTCAGTGAAGACATGAAAGGTATTGCATACACGCAATTTTATTCTTTTCTTTCACTAAGTGGGATAATTGTACACCCCAGTCTTTTCCACCTGCTCAGAAAACTAAACGACTTGGCTTTCAGTTGTAAGTGTCTTTGTCTGTCTACATCAACAGTCATCAACTAAACTGTATAATTATCCAACACCACAGCACATTTCCAGTTTAACTCCCAGTCTCTGCTCCTCACTAGCTTAAAATGGGATATTGAGCCACAAAACAGAGGAGTATTGGTCTGAACAACACACAGAGCTAAGCAATCCCAAACCAACAGATCAGATCAAAACTCTGGAGTTTTGTCACTTACTGTTTTGAATGGAGGTAGACAACTACGCAATTCATGAGAGGAGTTAACTTTACAAACATCTTTGACCTCAATGATGGGGAGTCCAGCACTTTAGTGCAACATCTTCAGCTAAATGAATCAAATGGCTAATCCATCTTGGTCTCCTCCTGAAGTCACCAACGCCATAGATGCCAGTCATCAGCTGAATTGATTCATTCCATGTGAGATCAAAGAGGTGGCTGAAGACACTAGTTAAAGCAATGGACAGAGACTCTCCTACAGATTGACTGCAACATTTATGACGTGTTCCAGGGTTAGTTGGGCTGCTGTTTCAAAACAGCTATAACACTAGCAAAAGAAGTGAGAGAGTGTCCAGGTACTTCTGAGCGGTCCCAACACACATTTTCCGATGTCCATCCAGTCTTCAGATTGTCAGAGACCAAACAACCTGGGCCAAAAGACCATAAGATACAGGAGCATAATTAGTCCATTCAGCCCATTATGTCTGTTCCACCATTTAAATCATGGCTGATTTGTTTCTCAACTCCATTCTCCTGCCTTTTCCCCGTAACCCTTTGTCCCCTGATGACTCACAAACCTATCTACCTCTCTGTCTTAAATAAATTCAATGACTCGGCCTCCACAGCCCTCTGTGGAAATGAGTCCCACAGATTCCCCACCCTCTGGCTGAAGAAATTCCTCCTCATCTCAGTTCTAAAGAGTTATTCCTTCTGAGGCTGTGCCGTCAGGTTGTAGTCCCTCCTACTCATGGGAACATGTTCTCTAACTCCACTCTATCCAGGTCTCTCAGTATTCTGTAGGTTTCAATCAGATGTCCACTCATTCCCCTCTGGCAGGAGTACAGAGTCTGGCTCTGATCCGTTGGATGTGGAATTACATTACACTACACTATCTCTTGTATGGAGAAAGTGAGGTCTGCAGATGCTGGAGATCAGAGATGGAAATGTGTTGCTGGAAAAGCATAGCAGGTCAGGCAGCATCTAGGGAACAGGAGAATCGACGTTTCGGGCATTAGCCTGAAGAAGGGCTAATGCCCGAAACGTCGATTCTCCTGTTCCCTAGATGCTGCCTGACCTGCTGCGCTTTTCCAGCAACACATTTCCATCACTATCTCTTGTATGCTGATTATATCGTTTGGTAAACAAGTAATCCAGTGTCACAGCTTTACCAGGTTGTCACCTCATTTTTCCCATCACGCTGCATTTTCCCAACAGAGGAGCCAGTGCCTAAATTGTTCAGGGTCTGAGAGAGTTCCAACCAAGGTCTTTTCTCAAATATGTGAAGCAGAGAAATGTAAGAATCCAAGCACAGAAATCAGTAAAAATGAATCTTTGGTCCAAAAACCAATGTAGTTTGGAAGTAAGTCACTGTTGTAATGAAGGGGACATGTTAACCAAATGAATACATGGCCCTGATAGCATACACCCATTGTTGATTGAACCAAGGCCTTTACCTTCTGACTGTGTAGTTTTCCTTTAGGCATACTGTGAAATAAAAGCCTAGATTTTGTACTCAAAATCCCATAACTTTGAACCCATAGTCTATCAACTGAGTGACATGTGTGCTATTACTGACATCAAAATGGCTGCTATGTTTCAGCATATAACCATAATGAAACTAGCTAATTGCAATGTGTCTGTTAGAAAAATGATAAAATATTACATAAATGCCTCTCTTTGTTGACCTATGAGTAGGGCTGCATTTGGCTGAGTGTGGCATCAAGCAAAATTAGAGTTAATGGGAATCTTTATAATTTTTTTATGAAGGGAACAGTCTCAATTGGATGGAGTCATACCCAGCACAAGGGAAGATGGTTGTTGGAGATCAGTCATCTCAGCTCCAGGATATCGCGATAGGAATTCCTCAGGGAAGTGTTCATGTCCCAACCATCTTCAGCTGCTTCATAAATGACCTTCTCTCCATTTTAAATTCAGAAGTGAGAATGTTCACTGATAATTGCATAACGTCAGTATCATTCACATCTCATCCACTCTGGAGCAGTTCATGTCCAATTGCAGCAAGACTTGGATACTATCCAGATTTGAGCCTCTTTATGGCAGAAGATTAATGCCACACATGCAATGACCATCTCCAACAAAAAAGAATCTAACCATTGACATTCAATGGCATCACCTCACTGAACCTCCCACTATCAACTGTCTGAGAGTTAGCCTTGACCAGAAACTGAACAGAATCACCAACATACATACAGTGGCCACAATAGCAGGTCAGAGATTCAGAATTCTACAGCGAGTAACTCAACATCTGACTCCCCAAAGCCTGTCCACCATCGACAAAGCACAAGTCAGGAGTGTGATGGAATACTGCCCAGTTGCCTGGATGGGTGCAGCTCCAACAACACAAGTTTGACACCATCCAGGACAAGGCAATCTGCTTAAGTGGTACCAGATGCACAAGCAGCCACTCCATCCACCACAGACACACAGTTGCAGCAATGTGTACTATCGACAAGATGCCCTGCAGAAATTCACCACAGATTCTGAGACACCATCTTCTAAACCAACGACAACTTCCATGTAGAAGGACAAGGGCAGCACATATGGTGGAACAACACCCCATGCACATTCCCCTCCAAGCCACAAACTAATAGAAATCTGTCGCCATTTGTTTAATGTTGCTGGATCAAAATCCTGGAACTCTCTGCCTGACTTTATTGTGGGGGTTATCTACAGCAAATCCTGGAACTGTCTCCCTAACACTGTTGTAGGGATATCTGTAACATCCTGGAACACTCTGCCTGACAGTACTGTGGCGGTCATCTACAGCAAATCCTGGAAAAACCTGCCGACAATATTGTGGGGGGAACTGTAGCCAATCCTGGGACACTCTGCCTGACTGTATTGTGGGTGCATGTGCAGCAAATCCTGGAACTTTCTACCTGATAGCATTGTGAGTGTATCCACAGCAAATCCTGGAACTCACTGCCTGAATGTAATGAGGGTGTATCTACAGCAAGTCCTGGATCTACCTGTCTGTCAGGGATTGAGAGTGTATCTACAGCAAGTCCTGGATCTACCTGTCTGTCAGGGATTGAGAGTGTATCCACAGCAAATCCTGGAACTCACTGCCTGACAGTATTGTGGGGGTATCTACAGCAAATGGATCACAATGTTTCAAGGATCAGCTCAGTATCCTTTTCTCAAGAGCTACTAGACTGGGCCATAAATGCTGAGCTATCCATCAAAGACCACATCCCCTGAGTAAATGAAAACCATTTTCCCTTTCCCAAGTTTTACTCGATATGACTTTTGATCTGGGGTAGAGGTCTGCCAGGAAATCAAATGAGAAAATAATGCTACAAATTTCACCATTCTGTGGAACTAAGGTATCAGATTCAACAAATGATATCTTCTTGCTCTTTTATACCAATAAGTCACAGGTGCTGCCAGACATACTGAGGCTCTGCTGCTCTTTCTTTTTTTTTCAAGATGTCAGCACCGATGGTATTTTCCTTTTGCGTTCTTGCTCCATTGTCCTGTTATCTTGATTAATTCTTGTGTGACCTGCAATTGAACCAAGTCATGCATCTTATACATTAAACACACTAATATTTAACACACTTGTCTGTATGCAGATATGTATGTAACCTTGAGAACGGAGTCAGTGATATGTAAAGAGAGACTAAATTTACTGGGTAGTCAGTCTTGTGTGATAAACTAGGAATGAATGAAACCCAACATTAAATAAATTATAGCTTGTCATGCTGTATGTGCTTTCAATCACAGAAAGCAGTAAGCTTACTGAAAAGTACACCACAGACTCAACGGATAATTATTTTCCTTATATCAGCTATCAAAGCCAGTAAGCAATTAATCCCATAGAAATTCAAGGTGAATTCTAAGATGATTACTGATCCTCAATGCACGCAGGTACATTATCTTATACTCCAATTCTAATGATATGATGCTACTTATGTCTTATTGTTGAAATGACTCATTGATCCGTGTTATTTTAATGCGCTAAGTTGTTTTTTAAGTCATGCTAATACACACCATTACAACGTTTCCGAGCACAAAATTGTCCCAAATTGACATTGGTAAATGACATAGCACATCATAAAAGCTGGCATCTGTGGAAAAACATTTGAACTGTCTGGAATTCTAATCAAAATAAACATTCAGCATTTTTATTACAATGCTGCAGGGACCATATTGTTAATTGCAGGAATAATTGCTGATGCAGATGAAGAATAGGACAATAGGAGGCGTTAAAGAAGGTGACTGGGGTCTCGCCCCGGTCTCTTCAGCTGCCTGGAGCTCCACATTACCTCTCTGAGGGAAGATCCATTGATTTAGTATTTAAGAGGACTCAAGGTGAAATCTGATTGGATGCATGCACACATGTTAATGATGCTGAGATGGGGCTCATGTTGTACGTGCAGCTAAATCCTTTTCAGACCCTTTCAATCCACATAAAATCATGCCACCCACCTCCAACTTTCATCTTATTATTAATGATATACTTTAGTGTATTGTAGTTACCAGTACTGCAGTGTTTCTGCCTTTACAAAGTCAAGTGATCAGGAGGTTTCAGTATTTTTCCAGGATGTATCCAGACTTGGAAGTCTGGACTAAATAGCCTCCTACAGTTCCATAATGTGATTCGGTGATTGGTGGAAGACCACTGTCTTTGATCCTCTTTCTGATAGGCTGTGATCAGTAAGGCCCTTTCAACTGGAGAACCTTAGTCTGTTGGATTTCCTCATTCCTGCTGAGTCAGGCAGTTCGCCTTTGAAGAATTTTTTTAGATTTTAGATTACTTACAGTGTGGAAACAGGCCCTTCGGACCAACAAATCCACACAGACCCGCCGAAGCGCAACCCACCCAGACCCATTCCCCCACATTTACCCCTTCACCTAACACTATGGGCAATTTAGCATGGCCAATTCACCTAACCTGCACATTTTTGCACTGTGGGAGGAAACTGGAGCACCTGGAGGAAACCCAAGCAGTCACAGGGAGAATGTGCAAACTCCACACAGTCGCCTGAGGTGGGAATTGAACCCGGGTTCAATTGAACTAGCGCTGTGAGGCAGCAGTGCTAACCACTGTGCCACCGTGCCACCCACTGGTCACTGGTTGTTCCTTCTCAACAGTGGCTTCCATGTTTTCACCTTTAAATAGGAAAGCGATGAGTGCCAACAAACATTGTCCTGTTGATGACCGAGATGGTCTCTCTGCCCTCAGTCTACTGCAATAAAACAAAAACAACCTTTCGGCTGAGCTATTTAAAGGACTACATAGCAGGATCATGGAAAATGTATTTGTTTGGAATGTTTTTATTGCAATGTTACAGCAGTTGCTCTGGACTGCTCTTGGTGATGTTTAGGTGAGTTTTTGCATTTGGGGGAGATAACTGCCTCACTCTCACCACAAAGACAGAGTGGGGTAGTCCATGTCTATGTGAAGGCAGCAACGGGTCTGAGTGTCCCTGAGAGTGCAGCAAGAGAGAGAGAGAGATGGAGCAGAGGCTATGGACAGCCATACTGATAGCTGTCAGCCATGTTGGAGCCTGAGTCCTGCTGAACTGATGGCAACAGGACGTGCTTTGACAGACCAGGCATTACATTTTGAACTTTACCCTGATCTGATAAAAGATCATTGGTCTGAAACATTAACTCTGTTGCTTTCTCTACAATTGATGCCTGAACTGTTGAATATTTCCAGCATTTTCTGTTTACATTTCAAATTTTCAATACGTTAAAGCCCATCCTGTCAGTGTGCTGCTCCATTTCAGTATGTCTGTCACTGAGGCCCTCTTTTGTGGATGCTGCAATGATATGCTTCGCCTGGAGGAACAGACGAGCTAACACTTTGCCCAGAGTCTTAGCTTGAAGTAGGTGCCATACCCACTGAGCTAGTGGCTTCAGATGTCAAATCGGAGCTGTGCTGCTGCACACTTTATACTCCTCCTCCACCTCAGGCCTGGTATCCAGAACATGCTGTGGGCCATCGACAGCAGTCGGACTGTACTCAAACACAATCTGCAATCTCGTGGCATCACCATGACCATCCAGCAGGGTTTATTTAGACATCATGCCTGGAGCTGTACCAGGTGTACTCAGAAATGACGTGTTAACCTCTGGAAGCGACAACACAAGGCTGCTTGCATACATTTCGGGCATGAGCCCTTCTTCAGGTTCAAGCCCGAAACGTCGATTCTCCTGCTCCTTGGATGCTGCCTGACCTGCTGCGCTTTTCCAGCAACACATTTTCAGCAAATACTCTTATCACTCAGGTCTAGATTTTGGGAGATGGCCTTCCAACACACACACTCCCATTTCTTCCCAAGGTTTCTTTGCACATCACGGACCATGGCTTCTGTGCTCTGCCCAGCTGCACCACGAAAGTGCCATATCTATCACTATGGATCTCTGTCTCCCTGACCTTCATTTTGCAAGATTTTACATTGCAGCATCAATCAGCCTGTGCAACTCCCTTTAATAACAGCAGACTTGACTGAACTATGGTTTGAGTGCAATGCTGCTGGGACCTCCTGCTGTGTGTGGAGCTACCCAGCAGCATTCTGAAGCATTGTTGGAGATGCACCTCCCACGGCTACAGCCAGCTGAGGTCCGCACATGCTAATTGCTAATCCCACAAAGGTTAAAAAGTCAATAAATGCACCTATATTTCATCAGGTATACATTTTGGGACAAATATATCTTGCTCCTCCTAAAGCTTGGATAGAACTCCCTGCCGCCACCACAGACTCTGTGTGACATCATTAGTGGATACATGTTGTTTAAGATACCGGGTCTGAAGGGGTTAATGTTCATCTTATATTGACTCCACTCAGTCTGTTGATGTCACACAGTGTGTGGGTGGTGGAAATGGGTTTTATGAAAGATTTTGGAGGGAAAAGATATATTTGTACTAGCTCCCAAAGGTCTTAATTCATATGTCTGATCAAATATAGTTGTGGTATTGACATTCTAACCCATGTGCTCAAATAGATGGAGCTGGCAAATTTCCACAGTGTTATACTTATTGCTTGTTGATTAAGACAGAAAATCAATACTGAATTAGAACAAAATGATTAATGAAAAAGTCAATAAAATAGTAAGATAATTAATGCCATCTTCTCAGATGGTAGCTGCAACTGTAGGAAGTGTGGGTCAAAGAATGATCACAATCGTGTTGTTGGTCAGGTGCCCAGATTCCTTTTACCCAGAGATTTTCCATAGGCTGTGACATCAATGACTCAAAAGTGGTTAGGTTGGGGTTGGGTTGAAAAAATTTAAATCAAATTTCAATCTAACCCACCTGTAACCCCAGAACATTTGGATTTAATGGAGATTGAGCAAGAGACACACAGTAGATCTGATCCCAGGGTATTTGAACATCTGACAAGTTCTGCTTCCTGCTTTGACAGTGAGTGGCCAGGTTTCTAATCCCTGTAAACCTCAGCAGCTGGGGGAAGGGAGGGAAAGCTTTAGGGAGGATGTGAGAGCCTTTCCGGGTCAGGAGGGAAACGGCCTCAATCTATAAAGTTTTCAGACCACCAGGACCTCCCTGTTTTCATAGGCTCACAACTTGGAGATCCCATGACCCTGAAGTCAGAGATTGGACACCCACAGGGTTGAGATTAGAGCCCCTACCCACCATCTGGATTGGAGACACCTCTTTGCAATAGGACCACTGCCTGGGTGATGAAATATCCTCTCATCCTGAATGTTGGGGTGGGGGGAGGCAATGTGTATTCTTAAACTGTGATCCCTGGTTTGGACTTCCCAGTTAAGGGGACCATCATTTCCCTGCATTACCCTGTGCAGTTCTGTGAGCATTTTAATGCTTTCTATGTGGTCCCACCTCATTCTTCTAAACTCCAGTGGATATAGTCCTATCTGATCCAGTTTCTGTTCATACATTGGCGCTGGCTTCCTGGGAATCACTCTGTGAACCCTTCGCTGCACTGCCTCCATACCCAGAACATCCTTCCTCCGATAAGGAGCATTATCAAGGTCTCCTCATCAATAATAGATACTGACCACATGATTCTGCATTCTCCCTTTTCCAACACTATCTCGAATCATCTTGTTTTATTGTCATTGATAAATAAAACAGCAGGCTGAATCCTGAATGGTTAAGGGAAGACAGCAGGAGATTAGGATTGAGTAGCATATCAGCCATGATCGCATGGTGGTGGAATAGTCTGGATCAGAGGAATGGCCTAATTCTGCTCCTCTGTCTTATGGTTTAATGGTCTAATTGTGCACTCCATAGGAGATCAATGTTCAAGGCAAGATTTGTCACTATAATGTTACATCCTGATTTCTGACCTGTTTTGTTTTCAGATGTGCTTTATTGCTGAGAACACAGACTTACTGCATAACATTGAACTGGATTTACTAACATTGGGAAAATCAGTCATGGTCAAGGATTGTGGAAAGAGTATCAGTTTCACTGATCTTGCTCTGAATAGATGTAAAAGTAAATTAACTGAACGTGGTCTAATACCATCTGGCGAGATTTCCCTCTGATAGTATCCTTCAGGCATGTGAAAGTAATAAACATCAATGTGTATAAACATTCCAAAATATGGGTCAGAAAAAGACCAGCTGATGTAATATGCCAGTCCCACACTTTAGTACATGGTGACACACAACTCACTACTTCCTACCCCCAGGCAGCTAATTCATCTCCTTGGAGAGGGAAGAAAACAAAATAAAAACAGTTTTTCTACTGAGGGACTTTTCAGCCTTCAGAACATAATCTTGAGTTCAACAACTTGAGAGCATGAATACTATCCTCCAATTTGATTAGAACCTTCTTGGGTGCTTTCCTATCAGCAGAATTGAGTTTTTTCTCCTATTCAGGCCTATTTTACATCTCAGTCTTTCCTTTATCACGATTAATGCTCCCACTATCTTTTATTCTGGGCACTTTCACCATCTGTTCCACTCACTCCTTGGCAACAGCATAAAAATATCATTTTCCAGTCCCTTCAGTTTCTCTCTCCAGATTCTGCCAGAGCTGATACAGTTCTCTAGCACTTTCTATTTTCAAAATGAAAACAGACCTTAAAAAGAAAAAAAACAGTGAATTTAGATTAAAATATTTCATTGAAACAGATATTGAATTAAGTTTACCTAAGAAAAAAGTGAACAACACATTTTGATTTAACAAAGTTCATTTAACTTAGAATCATAGACTCCCAACAGAGCAGATGGAGGCCATTCAGTCTACACCAGCCCCCTGAAGAGCATCCCACCTAGACACACCTGCCTACCCCATCCCTGTAACCTTGCATTACTCATGGCTAACCCACACAGTCTGTACATCCCTGGACACTATGGGATAACTTAGCATGGCCAATTCACCCTAACCTGCACAGCTTTGGACTGTGGAAGGAAACCAGAGCTCCCGATGGAAACCCCCACAAACATGGGGAGGATGTGCAAACTCCACACAATTTCCCAAGGCTGGAATTGGATTAAGGTTCTTAGTGTGATGAGGCAGCAGTGCTAACCATTGAACCTCCATGCTGTCCTTTATAGCTTTCATCTTTATGATAAGAGAAACATTTTTTACACTCAAATTGAATTACCTTCTCAAGTGTTCATACTCATAGTTATAAATTGGTTTGAATTATTTATTAAAATGATTTGCATATGTAATTAATTTTAGAAGATTTGATCTCATTCCTACATCTTTTCCAATTTAACATGCCCCTGAAATATTCCCTATCTTGTGTGAAATCAAATTTGCTTTGTTGGTGTTATTAGCAAACATGGCCAAAAGTGTCAGTTTTGACTTGATGGTCCATACTTGCCTGGAACAATGTCAGAAGGATGCCAATGTTTATACCTCAACAAATATTAGAAACAAAACAGATATTCAGATCATTATCTCATTGCCATTTCTGGGAGATGTTTATAGATATTGACTGCATATTTCCTATGTTATAACAATGACAACAACTGAATAAGGTAAATAACTGTCTGTAAATTAACATAGGGTACCCTGAGTTCATAAGATGTTTGACGTAAATGGAAATTCTTTCTTTAATACAACCAACAGACTGTCATTTACCACTCTGTGAAACGATGAGAATGTAATGTTTGAAGTCTTGAATACTGCTAAATAATCAAACAGCTTCTGTATACCACGGGAGTGAAGCATAAATGAACCATTCACAGCCCTATCTTAGACAAAGTATTGCAAAAACACCTGCCTAATTTGCATGTTTTTTACCCATTCCTCAGAGAAAGCAAATCTGTTTAGAACTGAACAGCTGCTTTCATGGATATCTTGCATATTACAATTGTTGCGTTTATCAGTCATTCAGTTAGAGCTGTGAATTATCAATGGATTGCTTAACGTGATGATTACAGTTTGGCAGAGGCAAGGAGGTTCCGATTCTGTGTAAAATGGATGGTATACCAGACTGGGTTTAACAGAGTGACATGGTTCCAGCTCACCCAGCCCCACTCCAAATAGAAAAACAATCTGTGATCCCGACAGATACCCTTTGACAATGGAATGCTGGGAGAAGAGTGAACAGCTTTAAAGTGGGATATCAGCCCCTTCCTTGTGGAGAGCTGCTGGTTAACCTGATTGGCTGACAGCTGTGTAATGCCATCAGTGCCACCATTGGTCATTGCTAGTACTACAAGTAGTCCTCAGCCCTGAGCAACCTGAACTGACAGCTATATCCAAGAATTAGATTAGGTTAGATTCCCTACAGTGTGGAAACAGGCCCTTTGGCCCAACAAGTCCACACTGACCCTCCGAAGATCAACCCACCCAGACCCATTCCCCTATATTTACCCCTGCACCTAATACTACAGGCAATTTATCATGGCCAATTCACCTAACCTGCACATCTTTGGACTGTGGGAGGAAAACAGAGTACCCAGAGGAAACCCACATAGACACGGGGAGAATGAGGGGAGTAACTGCAGCATGGGTGGCACAGTGGCTCAATGGTTAGCATTGCTGCCTCACAGCGCCAGGCACCCAGGTTTGAATCCAGCCTCAGGCAACTGTCTAAGTGGAGTTTGCACATTCTCCCTGTGGCTGTCTGTGTGCCTCTGTTCCTGATGAAGGGCTTTTGCCCGAAACATTGATTTTCCTGCTCCTCGGATGCTGCCTGACCTGCTGTGCTTTTCCAGCGCCACTCTGATCTAAACTCTGGTTTCCAGCATCTGCAGTCCTCACTCCTGCCGAGTAATTTGCTCCTACCAGTTTACTATTGTCGACTGAGCACAATAGCTGAAAACCAATTTGATTCCTTACAGCAGATTTCACATTCAAACAGCTATGTATCAAACAATAGAAATTTGGTTAGCTCAATTGTTCAGATACCTATTGATCTAACTCTCTGTTCATCTTTAGAGTACAGTTCTATAAAATTTGTGACAGGGTTCTGTAAGGTTCCACCATATCATCAACACCAAATCATCAAAAAAATTGTTAACTCAAACTATTACTCTGGGATCCTTCTAAATCTTCCACCATATTTCACATGATTTTTTTTAAAAGGCTCTTCATCCCCTTTGGGTGTCATACTGTTTGGGTTGAACTTTAATGTGCAGGAATCTGTCAGCAGCTGATGGGGAATTAAAACTAAGGAAATTGGCAGTATGTAGAAAAGACATCCCAAACCAGCTGATTTCTGCATTTAGCAGCATTGAAAAGAGTTATTTTTAACTGCAATATGTTCGTCAGTTAATTGCAGTGTTTTTAACACATCTTTTGTATTTCAAGTATGGGTCCACAGATTTCTGGTGAAAGCAACATATCAGCATGGCAATTGAGAATTCGAATTAGAATTAACATTATTGTCACATGGGCGATCTGATGATACAAAGTGTGCCAATAAAACCACACCCCTGCCTTTTTCCTTGCTTTGTTCACAGTACTTAGTCCCAGAGTTAAGAGACTTTCAGAAGATTTTATTAAAAATCTGAAAGAACTGAGGATGCTGGAAGTCAGAAACAGCAACTTTTCCGAGTAATTTCTGTTTTTTGTTGGAGGGCTTTAACATGAGATCTGCACTTGGAAACTCCGATAGGTCAGATGAGGATGGGTGCTGTTTATATGGTATTGCTATGACCATGCAGCCTGCATCACAGACACTTAGCAAGGATGATGCATGGTAAATGAGGCATTTGTCAGGAGTATCAGTGGTAGATAGAGACATAGAGAAGCAAATAATCAGAGAGGGCAAAGCCCATACCAAAGTAACTCTGATCAGAGTGGCACGGTGGCTCAGTGGTTAGCACTGTAGCCTCAGAGTACCGGGGAGAAAGTGAGGACTGCAGATGCTGGAGATCAGAGCTGAAAATGTGTTGCTGGAAAAGCGCAGCAGGTCAGGCAGCATCCAAGGAGCAGGAGAATTGACGTTTCGGGCATGAGCCCTTCTTCAGGATTCCTTTTACTTTTACATCTATTCAGGGCAAGATCATTGAAACTGATACTCTTTCCACAATCCTTGACCATGACTGATTTTCCCAATGTTAGTAAATCCAGTTCAATGTTATGCAGTAAGTCTGTGTTCTCAGCAATAAAGCACATCTGAAAACAAAACAGGTCAGAAATCGGGATGTAACATTATAGTGACAAATCTTGCCTTGAACATTGATCTCCTATGGAGTGCACAATTAGACCATTAAACCATAAGACAGAGGAGCAGAATTAGGCCATTCTGAAGAAGGGCTCATGCCCGAAACGTCGATTCTCCTGCTCCTTGGATGCTGCCTGACCTGCTGCGCTTTTCCAGCAACACATTTTCAGCTCAGAGTACCAGGGACCTGGATTCCATTCCAGCCTCGGGCAACTGTCTGTGTGGAGTTTACACATTCTGCATGGGTTTTCTCTGGGTTTTCTGGTTTCCTACCACAATCCAAAGATGTGCAGGTCAGGTGGATTGGCAATGCTAAATTGCCCATAGTGTTAGGTGCATTAGTCAGAGAGAATTGGGTCTGGGTGGGTTACTCTTCAGAGTGTCGGTGTTGGGCCAAATGGCCTGTATCCACACTGTAGGGAATCTAATCTAATCTATCGCACATCATGTTGTGTTTGAATGTGCCACTGTACTCATCTCTCCTGTCAGACCACACAATTTAATCACTTTCAGAAATGATGGTATGAGTTTAAATACACCAGCCGCTCATCTTGCAACAACCTTTCTCCTTTAACTCCTCCTACTTTCTTCAGGTCAAAGGTCCAGTTGTGCCTGTGGCTCTGTTGAGTATGTGGAACATTCCTCGTTCCAATCCTATTCTGACCCCCACCTCCAACTCTTTCTTCAGTATGTAGATGACATAATTGGTGCTGTTTCCCTCTGTCATTCAGAATTGATCAATTTTGCTTCCAATTTCCATCTCACTCTTATCATCACCTGGTCCATCTCTGACTTCTCCCTTTCCCCTCCTCGACATCTCTGTTTCCATATCTGGGGATGGGCTGATCACCAATATTTGCTATAAACCCGCTGACTCCCACAGATATCTTGTTCCCCACACCCTGCTTCCTGTAAAGACTCCACTCCAGTCTCCCAATCCCATCTTCATTACATCATATCCACCAGGCCTTGTCATCACATGGTTGAGAATGTGGTGCTGGAAAAGCACTGTAGGTCAGGCAGCATCCGAGGAGCAGGAAAGTCGACATTTCGGACATGAGCCCTTCATCTTGTCATCACATTATAACCTCTTCTGAGCCACCATCAGTTCTGGAGAAGGGTCACTGGACCTGAAATGGGAACTCTGCTTTCAACAATTTTGTTTTTTTGTTTCAGATTTGCAGCCGCCCTTCATCTTGTCATCACATTATAACCTCTTCTGAGCCACCATCAGTTCTGGAGAAGGGTCACTGGACCTGAAATGGGAACTCTGCTTTCTCTCCACAGATGCTACCAGACCAGCTGAGTCTTTCAACAATTTTGTTTTTTTGTTTCAGATTTGCAGCCTCTGCTGTTTATTTTATTTTGGCCATTCCATCTCTGTGTGCATAGTCGGCCTCTTCCTCCTAGCTGCAGGTCCATACAACTCCAAGAAACACCACCGGGGGTCAGGGGTTGTTGAGAAGCGGGGGGTTGACACTGAGGTAAAACTCTGTCTTTGTACGTTTACAGTCCACTCTCTTAATTCCTTCTCCCAACTCCAAATCCCTTCCAATCTGCGTGTGGACATCCACATCTTTCCCCACCTGGTAACAGGAGCTGAGGCTAATACTGAGAGGGTGTTTTGGTGGCAGTGAATCTATCTATGATTTTTTGGTTACACCAGTGTAATATACTGGTAGCTCAGGGACATGACAATATCGTAATGCTTATTGTGTCATCACATATAATACGTACTCTGACATCACTTTACACTAACATATATCTAAATACATTACACTGCTACCCCTTCTTTAAAAGAAAAACATTTTGCTTCACTAGCAATACAATTTCAAGAGTGCAAGCAAATCCTCAAGCACCATGCAAAAGATATGCCTTAAACATTCACATGAATCTTCAGCCAGAAGTGCCGAGTCGATGATCCATCTCGGCCTCCTCCAGTGGGTCCCCAGCCTCACAGATACCAGTCTTCAGCCAATTCGATTCACTCCACGTGATGTCAAGAAACAGTCGGGGACGCTGAATATTGCAAAAACTATGGGCCCTGGCAACATTCCGGCAATAGCGCTGAAGACATTGTGTTCCAAAAATTGCAAATAATGCCCTCAGCTAATTAATCCAGTACAGTTATACCACTGGCAGATCAACTCCAATCCAATAATGACTCCTCCATTAATTCACTCTTGATCACCAGTAAAGTGATGGAAGGTGTCATCAGCAATGCTATCAAGCAGCATCTGCTCAGTAATAACCAGCTCAATGACGCCCAGTTTGGGTTCCGCCAGGGCCACTCAGCTCCTGACCTCATTACAGCCTTGGTTCAAACATGGACAAAAGAGCTGAATTCCAGAGGTGAGGGGAGAGGGACAATCCCTGACATCAAAACTGCATTTGACCAAGTATGACATCGAAGGGCCTTCGCTAAATTGGGATCAATGGTCATACCTGGCACTTAGGAAGGTGGTTGTGGTTGCTGGAAGTCAGTCATTTCAGCTCCAGGACATCTCTGCAGGAGTTCCTCAGGGTAATATCCTAGGCCCAACCATCTTCAGCTACTTCATCAATGACCTTCTCTCCATCACAAGGTCAGAATTGGGGATGTTCGCTGATGATTGCACAATGTTCAGCACTATTCGCAACTCCTCAGATACCGAAGGTTCTATATAAATGCAAGTTGTTGCTTTAGATTGACACCCAAACTGCATTAAATATAAAATTACTTATCTCTATTTAAAATTCTCAATTCTGTAAAACTCAACTAATGGATAATTATTTTATCTCTGATACAGACGATTAAAACCCCATCCGTGATGGATTTGTGAGTGAGCAGAGTTGGAGATTCATATGTGGAAGTTAATTCAGCACTGCCCAAGAATTCAGAGGAAAGAAGCCAGATTAGTGAGTGCAGCACTAATCTATGGGCTCTGTTTTGTTCAACAATTTTAGCCTTAACATAAAACTGCTTTGGATAGACCAGTTAAGACCCTGATATATTTTTCAAGATGAAAGTAATTTTATTTGCTTTCTTCATGTTCTAGTGCTGAACAATGTTTTCTTTTTCACAAATTGCTCTGATTCAGACGTTACTGAACAAGGGGCTCTGTTATTCTAGACTGGAGCTTTCCACTTCAGCAACCCTAGTGCACTTTCCATTACATCCCAGTGAAATCACTGAGGTGGAACTACAGCAGATATCTCTGTCGCTTTTACATGGCTGTGTTCAAACAGACTTATTGACTGTTTACAGGAGCTTCTGATTGTCCAAGAGCCAGAAAGTGAATTTTGTGAAAACTCTGTATTGCAAAATAAATCTCACACATACCTTTTACTGAAATTGAAATGAACTGTGTCTGCTTACAATGACAGTAATATTGAAAGCTGTTAAATGCCACGTAGAGAGGCCGATTAGTGTAACATTTGTCCAGTTTGTCTATTTCTTTACTGACTGTTTGTTGGCCTTCTCCTTTACTAGTTAACCTCAGTAAAATTTCACTCACACGTAATGTTTCCATTGCTGTCTTCCGCTGATTGTCAACCTCTCGGACTCGATCTCCCGGCCTCAGTGAGGACTCGATCTCCCGGCCTCAGTGAGGACTCGATCCCCTGGCCTCAGTGAGGGCTCGATCTCCCGGCCTCAGTGAGGGCTCGATCTCCCGGCCTTAGTGAGAGCTCGATCTCCCGGCCTCAGTGAGGGCTCGATCTCCCGGCCTTAGTGAGAGCTCGATCCCCCGGCCTCAGTGAGGACTCGATCCCCCGGCCTCAGTGAGGACTTGATCTCCCGGCCTTAGCCAGGACTCGATCCCCCGGCCTCAGTGAGGACTCGATCTCCCGGCCTCAGTGAGGACTCGATCTCCCGGCCTCAGTGAGGACTCGATCTTCCGGCCTCAGTGAGGACTCGATCTCCCGGCCTCAGTGAGGACTCGATCTCCCGGCCTCAGTGAGGACTCGATCCCCCGGCCTCAGTGAGGGCTCGATCTCCCGGCCTCAGTGAGGACTCGATCCCCCGGCCTCAGTGAGGGCTCGATCTCCCGGCCTCAGTGAGGACTTGATCTCCCGGCCTTAGCCAGGACTCGATCCCCCAGCCTCAGTGAGGGCTCGATCTCCCGGCCTCAGTGAGGGCTCGATCCCCCGGCCTCAGTGAGGACTTGATCTCCCAGCCTTAGCCAGGACTCGATCCCCCGGCCTCAGTGAGGGCTCGATCTCCCGGCCTTAGTGAGGACTTGATCTCCCGGCCTTAGTGAGGACTTGATCTCCCTACTTGCAGGTGATGCGCAGCATTCTCTGGGTTGGAAGGACTGTTATTCTGAATTCTTATTTCTCTATTTTTGTAATTTATTGCTGGACTTTTTATTTGTTTGTTTTGCTATTTTTTTCCCCCCTCAACATTTGTACTTTTCCTGAAGAAGGGCTTATGCCTGAAACGTCGATTCTCCTGCTCCTTGGATGCTGCCTGACCTGCTGCGCTTTTCCAGCAACACACTTTCAGCTCTGAAGAATCTGTACCTAGGTACCTTGTGCCTAAGATGCTGCCATAAGTGGCAACATATGAACTGTTCACTGTACTTGTGTGACAATAAAGCTCATTCAATTCAATTCAATCTCAGTGCACCAAAGCAAATACTGCAACTTTAAATGAAAATTAATAATTGCCATAATCAGTTGTTTGACTGATAATGAACTACATTTTATCTTACTGGTGTCTGAGACTGTCAATCTGATGCAGCAGGAGCGAGTGTAGTCAGTGAAATACATTTTGGACATCATTTTTCCTGTTTTGAATTTGATTGGTAAAAAGAGCAGGTTGTGGGTCTGGTGGTGTTTTCACGTGATGGTATTTGAGTATGACATCCTTTGAGTAAGGATGTCATAAAGATTTCTCCTGCAATAGTATCAGGCAGTTGGCCACCCTTTGTTAATGCATTATGGATATTGAAGAGTTTTTGTATTCTGCTCAGCTGTCTATGTTCCACTAAGCTTCTCAATTACATCCGTGGATTAATTAATGGAAAAGTTATATTTTTGTGTGTTTAGTCACACAGAACTATAAGCAGCTAGATTCAAGGTTGGGTCTTAGAATTCATGAGATGGTTTTTAATAAAATAATAAATTGGTGTTAATTGCTGCTGCACCTATTCAGCAGGGAACTGAAATAGCAGGAAGACATTTTTAGGAGCAGGCTGTTGCATCTTTAGCTATAACATGGGAACAACGCCAAATCTTTGAACAGGCATCCAGTGTTCTTCAGTTAGTGCATCATCACAGTCTTGGACAGGATAGTCACACATCTGAATGCTTGATCTGTGATGAGAGGGAAGTTGAGATAAAGACTGAGTGATATGAAGTGGAATGGTGAGATGTTTGCCAACATGGAATTTAGTGCATTCATTAAGAGAAAAGGATGGATTGGGATCCCTGAGGTACTGTGCCTCTTCTGCCTTAGGAGAATGGTGTAAGGTTCTCAAAGCATTTTTGGAGCTAAGAAGAAAAGGCGAGGGCATTTCTATATAATTTATCTACCTTCGGTTTGGACATGACTTAACTAGAAAAACCTGGGACCTCAGCAGCTAATCCCATCCAAGCTATCGCTCCAGATGCATTAGCATAGCTTACGCTGGCTAATAATTCATGCATTCCCAGATTTAGTTTTTAATAAAGACAAGAACTGTTATAAGCTGAATGTCTTTACTGTTTGTATTGTATCACACAGTTGAATGGCTGGGTTTGTACAGTAACTGAGTGTTAAGACTTTTGATGTGGCAACTGCATGGTAATTACACAGAGCTGTCTGCCAGACACTGGTGCATTTTTTTCACTTCTTGACACGGGAGTAGGACAAGTCAACCAAAAAATTAGGAATCATAATGCAAACTAAACAACTGGAAATGAATTCTCTCACTTTATTCATGAACTCTGCTCAATATCAGCAGTGAATAGATGAAGGATACCAGTTATGAACATTGCACTGATGTATAGGCCCTGTTTGTGATGCATAAACATCAGTGAAAATGAAATTAAAAAACTAAGTTGTTGATTGATACTTCACCATCTCTTATCATATTAGTTTATTGGGGTGAGTTTCCATCAGGGTTTTCCTACTCATCTGTCATAACTTTGGTAGATTCACTATAGCACAGTCTGGCGATATCAGACAGTCAGCCCTGCTGTGTACAAGGGCATTGCAGTCTATCAACCAGAAGGAAGAGTGAACCAGAAACAAAGTTATGACAAAATGTGGCACGCATGTTCTGGACCAAGAATTGTCCTGCAGCTGCACTATTGTGTGATAATACAGGGCATTTTTTTGTACGCTCCAAATAGTGGATGGGGCGTCAGCAGGACAAAGATTATATGGGTTAATACCAGCATTTGGTGGAGGTCTCAGAGGTGGAGGGTCAGTATGCACTCAATGAGCTGAACGACCTGCTTCCACACTGTAGAGATTCTATGATTCTAGGACTCAATGGCTCAGAATACCAGAGTGACAGCGTGACAATGGGAGTGGAAGCTGCAATCTGACATAGGGAAGAATGAGCTATTCCTTACCTGACCTCCTGTGGTTTTTTTCTCAGAATTTGACCTACAGCAGATGACCAACAGCCCTAGCATTTTATTGGGGAGCATTCCAGGTTTTGACTATACTTAGAATGAAAGTGTTTACTGATTTTGCTCCTTTGAATCTAGATCTCTCCACATAAACAAGAAAACCTTGAACTTCGTGATGTGCATATAGCACCTTTCATGACCTCAGGAAGTTCATCAGCAAATAATAGTTGAGTTAATTTAAAATAAAATACAAAATGTGTGGAGAAACTCAGCAGGACTGACAATATCTGTGGAGAGAGAAATAAAGTTAACGTTTTGATGCTGCCAGACTCGCTGAGTTTCTGGTTCAATTTCAGATCTCCAGACTCTGTAAATCTCCATCTGCAGAACTTGCCTTTTATTTAAATTGTCAATTAAACATCTTTCATGAATAATCAGTGTTATAACACAGAAAGCACAGTAACTCAACGTGCTCACAGTGAGCAAAAGTGAAAATGCTGGAAAATCTCAGCAGGTCTGGCAGCATCTGTAAGGAGAGAAAAGAGCTGACGTTTTGAATCTAACTGACCCTTTGTCAAAGCCGACAGTGCTCACAGTGAGGCCTGGCGAACAGTACATGATGCAGTGAAATTAATAAGTTCAGTTCTTTTAGGGAACTGGTATGCTCCAAAATAATTTTAAAGGATATTTTACAATTTTCTGATCAGATGGACAATATATCTGTTTAATACCTCTTCTGAAATATGGCATTTCTTACAGTTCAGCATTCTGTCATTATTGCATTGGATTTGGATTTGACACTCAAGTAGGATGTGGTCCTACAATTTTCTGACTCAATGGCTAAGATGCTGTCACTGAGCCAGAGTCAACATTTTTCTTGCTAAAACATTTTTAAGCATTAAATTTCATCTCCTATTTGTCTTCCCACTTCACCAGGCTCTTTGTGACCTTTTGAAATCTGTTACTTGGTTCTTACATTTCTGAGTTTTGTATCATTTGCAAAATTTGAAATTATGCTTTGACTACCCAAGTTCAAAAAACCCTAAGGAAGTGCTGTTCTATTGCCAACTTCTGGGAGGAACTCTCTACAACTGACTTTTTGAATTAATCCAAAAACATTAGACACTGAATCAATTGAAACCTTTATGATTGAGATCAATGAAATGTATTTGGTAGAATTTCCAAGGAATATGGATCAAAGATAGGCAACTGGAGCTGCCAGGCAGGTAAACACAGCTGTAATTGGACAGCTGCCTGTTAGACCTGGACGGTGGAAAGGCTGATTCATATCTCCACGTTACTACTGAAGGTGACAGACTGATGAATGGCCGATTCATCTGATTGCCTAGAAAATGGGAATATGATTAACCCCTGCAGCAGACTCCCCCCAATTCACATTTATGTTGAGTGAGGCTTTGTACCAAAAGCACATAGCAAACATTAGAGCGAGAGTCTGCATATACAATGGTTGAGTACGTGGCCCACATAGTTTAGTTGTCTTTACTGGTGTTTTAGATATCTTTTTGTCATAGATATAATGGCTTATGATGTGAGAAATTATGTAGGAAATCTGCTAATTACTTTAAGGCCATGACAGTTTTGAGTTGAAAGACCAAACCCATTGTTCTTTTTTTTTATCTTATCCTGCCTCAAGTACTAAAGGAATTGCATTCTTCAACAAAGTTGCGTTTTCTTTATCCTTATAACTTAATTTGGGAACTACTCATTTGGGATTAACTCCAAGTTGAATCTTGGCTATTGCCAATTCTAGCCTTTTGTGGTCAAGCTACATTTCCATTATTTACTCAGCAAAGTTGGCTGCACACAACTGGTGGGAGTATAACACGAAATATAGCTGGAGACTTAAATGCGAAGAAAGTCTAAACAAAAGTATGTTCCATTAGCATCATGCAACAAGCCCTGCAGTAAGCACAGACTACAAAGAATGATGCATATCCTCAGAGAAAGTGCAGGGCCGATTGCATTTTAATATCTATCAAATTGTAGGGCAACCAGCATTTTCACACCAACAATTAAAGTGTTGAATAATTGTTAAACTGAAGTCAGTCTTACTTTCCACACTTCAAAAGACAACAATATTTGTTACACTTAACCCAATCTTATTTTTTACACCTAAAATGCACTGTCACATGAAATTTGTATAATATAATAGAATTCAGTATGTTCACAAATTATTTATAATATGGAGGTGCTAGTGTTGAACTGAACTGGAAGTCTCATGACACAGGTTATAGCTAACAGGTTTATTCGAAATTACAAGCTTTCGGAGGTGAGGTCAGATGAAGGGGCAGTACTCCAAATGCTTGTCGTTTCAAATAAATCTGTTATCTATAACTTGGTGTCATGTGACTTTTGACAAATTGTTTAGATTTGTGTAAAGGTTAAGGGGTGGCACGGTGGCTCAGTGGTTAGCACTACTGCCTCACAACACCAGGAGTCCCAGCTTTGATTCCAGCCTCGGGGGACTGTCTGTGTGGAGTTTGCATGTTCTCCCTGTGTCTGTGTGGGTTTCCTCTGGATGCCATGGTTTCCTTCCACAGTCCAAAGACGTGCAGGTCAGGTGAATTGGTCATGCTAAATTGCCTATAGTGTTAGGTGCATTAATCAGAGGGGAAATGGGTCTGGGAGGGTTACTCTTCGGAGGGTCAGTGTGGACTGGTTGAGCCAAAGGGCCTGTTTCCACACTGTAGGGCATCTAATCATATAGGTGCTGCACTAATCAGGATTTGGTTGAATACAAAACCTGAATATGTTTTATATTATGCAAGTGAGTTTTGTCCCATCAAAAAGTCACAGGATCTTTGTGTACCTGTGCTTAGTATTTAAGATATTCCTGTTTAACTTAACAGTTTGAAATTTTTATGACTGTACAAAATGTTCAAACAAAAATAGATATTGCAGCTTTTCTGATCCAGAATGAGAAACAAAGAATAAAGATTTGAAGATGCTGGGGTGGGCAAAGTTAAAAAAAAAATCACACAACACCAGGTTATAGTCCAACAGGTTTATTTGGAAGCACTAGCTTTCGGAGCGCTGCTCCTTCATCAGGTAGTTAAAGGAGCAGTGCTCCAAAAGCTAGTACTTCCAGCCTCAGAGCCTTGGGATCTCCTAGAAGAGGCCAAGGGCTAACAAGAAAGACATAGCTCTTGAAAATTCCTTTACCCCCAAATAATCAAGCAAATCCAGGAGCACATGGGGATCTTTGGTAAAATCTCTCCCCTTCCATGTGAGGTTAATCTATAAGGTGATTATTTGGGTGTTATACAAGTGTGTTGCTTTGTTCTGTGATGGTGTCTAACTTTTGTGCATTGGAGGGAAATGAGACGATACCATCATTTTCCGAATGTCTACCTTTAGGAGGGGTGGAGAGGGTGGTGAACAGGCTTCGGGGAGTCAGGTGGTGAGTTACTTGGATAGATTTTCAAAATGCTGACCTGCTCGTGTCTCTACAGTTATGATGCTCTGTGTTTTCTGTTCGCAGCCAATCCTCTATCCAGGTGAGTATGTCACATTCTATCACATCAGTCCTTACTTTGTGAAATTAACATTATAAATGGTACATTACCTTCACCACCAACTATCATGGCAGCAGTGTGTAGCACCTACAAGACACACTGCAGCAAGTTGCTAAGGTTCCATCGACAGCACCTTCCAAGCTGGTGACCTTTACCAGCTCGGAGTTCCTCATCTAACCACTTTGACCTGGAATGACATCATTATTTCTTCACAATTTCTGCAACTAAATCCTGCAATATCCTTTGTTATGACACATCTTTGAATGCATTCTGAAAATCCAAGTGCAGTATATGGACAGACTGTGGACTACTATTGTCTGTCTCTCCCTCCCTTTCTAGAAACTTATCCATGCTACTTCCGGGTTTGATGGAGCCTTTCCAGAATCTAGCAAACCTTGGAAACTTAATACCAATGCGTCCAGTATCTCATTTGCTACCTCTTCACAGAATGAAGTCCATCAGCACCTTGGGCTGTGCCAGCTCTCAGTGCTCTCCTTTCGTTCAGTACCAATACCCTGGGAGTTAAATTGCACCAAGTTCCTCTCTCCCATCCATCGCCTGATTAACAACCATTACTGGATTTTTTTTTAATGTCCTTCTACAGTGAAGACAAAAGGAAAATATTCATACATTTTGTCCAACATTTCTTGATTATCCATCATTTGCCCTCATTCCCAATGTCGAAAGGACCATCACTCACATTCTTTAACTTTTTAAAAAGTTGTAAAAACACTTTCTGTCCATGATTTTATTTCTAGTTAGCTTCCTCAGATACTCTTTTTCTCCTAAATTATCCTTTATAACTTCAGTTAACTGCAGATGTGGGGGCTGCAGTGTCCTGAGAATCTGTCTCGATAGTAGGTGTACACTTACACTGTGGGGAGGGAGTTACATTGAATGATCTTGGGCTTTGATGCAGACGGAGTGGAGGTTATTAGCTTTTACAACAATATGTGTGTGTCTGGACGCTAAGTCTAATCTGCCGATTCCCAAATGTGACTCAAAAATGTTTTGTCCACTTTCACAGCGCTTCCTCGGGGGGGGGGGGCGGGGGCTCAGCTATTTAAACGTCCAATTACTCCATTGGAGCAACGTTTCAATGCTCGTTCAAATGTAGTCAAATGCACAGGCTCCTTCAAGCCCTCTGGTAAAGAAGGGAGGAGGCAGAAAACAGTAAACCCCAAGCCGACAACTTGACTGTTACTGAGAGTAAAGTGTTAGAATCAAGAACTGAGAAGGTTACAGCTGGATATAGTTTATGAAAAATCAAAATAATTGAGAAGAATCAACATTGTTTTGTGAAATAGAAATCACACTTAACCGGTTTATCGAAGATCTTTCAAGGAGCAACATGTGCCAGACACCATTGATTCCAGGCGGAATTCTGTGCCGGCGAATTCCCAATGCTGTTTACATCCACTCAAGCACCGGCCTGCCCAGTGCTGAGCATCACACTCAATGGAGACCTCAGTGCAGTGGGACCCTGACACCCTCACATCAACAGCACTCATCACACTCACCTTTCTTCTGAATGCACTTAGCCATCACTTCCAATACATTCCCTCAACAACTTAACCATGACTTCTCCTCATCCCAATCACTATACAAGCTGATGGATCTCCTTGGTAGTTGCACAATGCACTTGATGTAAATTGGATAAAAAAAATGCCTTTTCTGAAACTCGTGGGGATTTTCCTTTCTTTTTAGAGGAGACAAGAGAATGATCGCTGGTGTCAGAGCTATCAGGGGAGAGAGTGGTGCAGTTTGATTGTGTTTTAGTTGCTTGGAGCATCTTCCAGCTGCCTGAGGACAGAATTCCATGTCATTTCTAACACTCCATTAATATCACCTGATTTCAGCTGCAAGTTGGTTCAGATTGCTTTCATAAGGTTAGTTTGAAATTGGGCGTGGCCAGTCAGATTTGGTGCACAGTAGGATATAGGTAAATGTTCAACTGTAGCCACCTTCTTGTTTGATCATTAAGGTGTCATCTACACTGAACTCTGATGTATAGCTCTCCTCCTGTTCACATCCCAGCCACCTCCGGCCTCAGCGTCTTTGCGTCAGCAGCTGATTTCTTTCCTCAGACTTTGGAAGCAGACCCTCTCTTCAGGTTGACAATCTTCAAGAAAGTTCAAGATGGCAGCAATGGAGTGGGCAGTGTCCAGGCACCTGTGCCCAGGGCTCATCTACATTTCCTTTTTTCTATTATTATCTCTTCATTTCTTTTTCTCTTCTTTCCTTGTTTTTTGGTGGAAGGTGGTAGGAAGGTGGCTTTACTGTGGTTTGGAGCATGGCAGTGGCTGGTTATTCCAGGAGTGGACTCTGGCAGTGGCATTGAGGAAGTGGCTGGCAGAGAAGCGAGCACAGGGGCTTGCTATCAGCTGCTATGTTGGCGATGGGTGAGGTTGGCAATATCAGCCCAGCAATGAAAGATGGCACCTGGGGATCAGTGACTTTGCCTTTGGTTAGGTCCGGTGGTGGCGATGGAAGGATTATGAACTCTCTTGAAGCTATTTCTTTTCATTTCTTATTGCTCTTAAACTATTCAAAATGGGGCCAGATCATGGCAACAGAGGACATTTTTCACTGTATTTTACTGTATTTTTCACTGACAACAAACAGTCATTCATTCATTCATTCTCACTAATGCCTCACTGTCCCCTATTGTACATTGTTAAAACAGGGTGCAGTCTTTGAAGACTGTGAATCTATCATTACTATACCTTTGCAAAGATTCCATTTTAAATGCTGGAGTTGAGATCATGTCATGTGGAAACACATTCAATGCCCAACAAAACTGACACTTGGTGAAAACAATAATTGATACAAACATTTATTTTTAGTTGAACGCTCTCCAGTTTCCCAGAATGAGTCACTGAGTTTCAGTGTCAGTTTTTTTAGCAATATTAAAACCCCCTGTGGGATCATCGTGTTGAGGTTCCAGTTTCCTCCCACAGTGCAGAGGTGTTGACGCCCCTTCTATTACTTTGATCTAGAGTAGGCTGATTTGGAGGGTGGGTGGGGTAACTGTCAGGATTGAATTTATCGTGCAGGTTGTAACTGGCCATTTTTCCACTTTAGGTAGATGCCACTGTTGCTGTCCTGAAATAGTTTGGGTCGCAGCATCCTGGGGCACATGTTGTCAGGACTATTGCTTGAATCCGTCAGGGTCAGTATCCAGAGCTTCCAGCTGTTTCTTGAAACCATTGAAGCAGCCAGCAACAATCGGCTACAGGGAACGGTGAAAACCAAGCTCACAGAATTTCAGGGGAACCATTTACAACCAGCCTGAGGGATGTGTATTGGAGAAGTTTCAATCAGATTTCCAAGTACCTTGATTTCCAGCCAATGCCTGAAACTGTGCACTCTGCACAACATCAGCACAGCAACCATTGAAAGGTATTGATGCAAGCTCGTTGAACCAACCTCATCAGGCCATTGGCCAAAGACAGGAAAGATTCTGGAAAGGGTGAAGGGGAATAAGAAGGAGGGAGTCCTGAGGAGAAAATGAGGACTGACAGATGCTGGAGATCAGAGTCGATGAATGTTTGCTGGAAAAGCACAGCAGGTCAGGCAGCATCCGAGGAGCGGGAGAACTGACATTTCAGGCATAAGCCTTTCATCCAGGATTGTGAGGGACAGGATTTACATGTATTTGGAAAGGCAAAGACTGATTAGGGATAGTCAGCATGGCGTTATGCGCGGGAAATTTGAATGTGATTGAGTTTTTTTAAAAATTAGCAAAGAGGATTAATGAGGGCAGAGTAGTAGATGTGATCAATATGCACTTCAGTAAGGCATTCAACAAGGTTCCTCGTGGTAGATTGGTTATCCAGGTTAGATCACATGGAATACAGGGAGAACTAGTCATTTGGATACAGATCTAGCTTGAAGGTAGAAGACAGAGGGTGGTGGTGGTGGCCTGTGACCAGTAGAGTGCCACAAGGATCGGTGCTGGGTCTACTGTTTTTCGTCATTTATATTAATGATTTGGATATGAACATAGAAGGTATAGTTACTAAGTTTGCAGATCACACCAAAAATGCAAGTATAGTGGACAGTAAAGAAGATTACAACAGGATCTTGATCAGATGGGCCAATGGGCTGAGGAGTAGCAAATGGAGTTTAATTCAAATAAATGTGAAGTGCTGCATTTTGGAAAGGCAATTCAGAGCAGACTTAATGATAAGGTCCTGGGAGAGATGCAGAACCAAGAGACCTTGGAGTGCAAGTTCCTAGCTCCTTGAAAGTGGAGTTACAGGTAGATAGGATAATAAAGAAAGTGTTTGGTATGCTTTCCTTTACTGCTCAGAGCATTGAATATAGGAGTTGGGAGGTCATGTTATAGTTGTACAGGACATTGGTTAGACCACTTTTAGAATATTGTGTGTAATTCTCATCTCCCTCCTATCAGAAGGATGTTGTGAAACTTGAAAGGGTTCAGAAAAGATTTACAAGGATGTTGCCAGGGTTGGAGGGTTTGAGCTATATGGAGAGGCTGAACAGACTGAGGCTGTTTTCCCTGGAGAATCAGACGTTGAGGGGTGACCTTATAGAGGTTTATAAAATCATGAGGGGTATGGATAGAGTAAATAGGCAAAGTCTTTTCCCTAAGGTGCATGTATGGAGTGAGCTGCCAGAGGAAGTGGTAGAGGCTAGTACAATGGCAACATTTAAAAGACATCCTGGTCAGCATGGATGGGTTGGACCAAAGGGTCTGTTTCCATGCTGTACATCTCTATGACTCTATGACATCAGGATGGGTATATGTATAGGAAGGGTTTGGAGGGATATGGGCCAAGTGCTGGCAACTGGGTCTAGATTAATTTAGCATATCTGGTCGGCATAGATGAGTTGGACTAAAAGGTTTGTTTCCATGTTGTACATCTCTTTGACTCTATGACCCTATGCGCAGGTTAGGTGGATTGGCAATGTTAAATTGCCCGTAGTGTCCAGGGATGTGCAGGCTAGGTGGATTAGCCATGGGAAATGCAGGGATAGGGGTGGACCTGGATGGATGCTGTTCAAAGGGTTGGTATGAGCTGAATGGCCTTCTTCCACACTGTATGGATTCTATGACAAGCAGACATTCCTCCATTATTTCTCATCAGAATATTGATGAGGTTTAAGCAGCAGCACTTCTGAAGATGCAATGGACAATGAGATTCTATTCCCAATGAAATACAATTATGCCTTGTAGGTGTTTTTTTCAAACTGATGCCTATGTTTGTTGGAGCATTGGAACTAGTTGGGCTGCTGCTTCCTCTTACTCTCTGCATCATTGCTCTGTAACAAGAAAATATGTTACATAGTTCAACCATGAAACTCAGGGTCTCCTCAACATTGGGGAGACTGGGCGCCTCCTAGCAGAGCGCTTTAGGGAACATCTCTGGGACACCCGCACCAATCAACCTGTGGCCCAACATTTCAACTCCCCCCCCCCCCCCCACCCAACTCTGCCGAGGACTTGGAAGTCCTGGGCCTCCTTCACGACCGCTCCCTCACCATCTGGAGGAAGAACACCTCATCTTTCGCCTCAGAACACTTCAACCCCAGGGAATCAATGTGGACTTTAACAGTTTCCTCATTTCCCTGTCGAGGAGAAAGTGAGGTCTGCAGATGCTGGAGATCAAAGTTGAAACTTTATTGCTGGAACAGCACAGCAGGTCAGGCAGCATCCAGGGAACAGGAGATTCGACGTTTCGGGCACAGGCCCTTCTTCAGGATTCCTGAAGAAGGGCCTGTGCCCGAAACGTCGAATCTCCTGTTCCCTGGATGCTGCCTGACCTGCTGTGCTGTTCCAGCAATAAAGTTTCAACTTTGATACATGAATCCTGAAGCTCTTCAACCATGTCCTGAAACAAACTCGCTACTACAGCCACATCTGCTTCCTCAGTGCCTGCCTCCATAACCAACTCATCCCACATGGACTCCGGACCACCTTTAAACCAGCAGAGTTCAGACCCGAACAGGACAAACAGTACAGACTACAGATTCAAAAACACCAGCAACGGTTCTCCTTCAAGATCCTCCTCTCCACGTGAAACTCAGGTACCCCTGTGTAACTAATTATTGACACATTTTCTTCAATATTTGTAATAAGGTAGTATTATGTTTGAAATTCTGTAAATGGGTTGCATTGATGAAAGTGCCCAATATTAAAATCAGTTAATGAGATGTCAATGTGGGTCCCAGTAACAGCAGTCCTTCCTCTGAATCTGAACATTGTGGGTTCACATCTGACTCCAGAGGCTTGAACACAAGTCCCAGGATGTTTCCACATGCTGACAAACATCACAAATATGGGATATCCAGTTACTTATTCATTTAAAAAAGAAGGCAAGTTCACGAGAGCCTGACTGGATCTTAAGGCTGCTCTTTCATTAGCGAGAGGTGACTGGTGGTGGTTTAACCTCAGGTGAATGGAGAGGCTGAGAAGGAGAGTCCTTCATTGCAACCTCAGCTAGGGTGGGAAATGGAACCCGCACTGTTGACATCACTCTGCATTGCAAACAAGTTGTCCAGCCAACTTAGCTAGCTAATGCCTACGTGGAAGATAGTTCAGCAATGTAATACCAATAAATGTCATGGTGAGGTAGTTAGACTCTTTCTTGTTGCAGGTGGGTTTTGCCTGGCACTTATGTGGAACAAATGTTACTTGCTGCATATCAGACCAAGCCTGGATATTGTCTAGCTCTTGTTGCACATGCTCATGGACTGGTTCAGAATCTGAGGAGTTGTGGATTGTGGGCATTGTGCAATCATCAGCAAACATCCCCATTTTTGACCTTATGAAGTGTTGGTTAATAATGACACTGCTGAAATGGTTGAGGCTGAGCTGATTTCCCTCCAAAAATAACAGCCATCCTCCTTTGTACAACTTGCAAATTCAGCCAATGGTGAGTTTACCCAGTCCCCATTAACTTCAATTTTACAGGCTCCTTGATCTCACATTTAATCGAATCCTGGCTTGTTGTCACGGCGATCACTCTCATCTCATCTCTGGAGTCTACATTTGGGTCAAGCCTCTAATGGGGTTTAGAACTGAGTAATCATGGAGAAACAAAAACCAAAACCAAAACCAAAACCAGTCATTGTGAGGAGGCTGTTGCTCTGTTGGTAGCACCATTGACAAATGGACACCATTATTTTGCTGCTGATCAAGGCCAGGCTGATAGAGTGATAATTGAATGGATTCAATTTGTCCTGTTTTTTATTGACAGGACACACCTAGCAATTTCATACATTGTCTGGTCGATGTTATCATTGCGAATGCACCAGAACAGCACAGTTAGAGGCGTAAATAGTCACAGAGCACAAGGCGTCAGCCCAGCATCCTGACTGTTGTTTACTGTCCAAGCCTTTACTACAGCCAATACAAACAGCTCTGTCTTCATACCATGGAGCTGCTTAAAGACTATCATCTCCCGATTGTGGGTCCCAAAGAAGGAGACCAAGACAGATAGCACTCACAGCATTTCTGCCTGAGAATGTTTGCACATGTTTCAACATTCCTGTTTGCTCTATGAGCAGGACTTCCTCATGATTGAGGAGGGATATTCATTGAGCATCATCCTGTTAGCTGTTCCATTTTTCACCGTTCGGGAGTGGCTGCAGTAGAACTACAGAGCTTTCATCTGGTCCATTGAAAGCTGGACCATGTTGTTCCATCTATCTCTGCGACCCTCTTCAGCATGAGTCTACTTCTGTACTGTAGCCCCACCAGCTTGTCACCTTCATTTTTTTTTAGCTTGTCGTGTTTCTGAAATTATCAGTGATATGCTTGAAAAGTACTTAATTGAGTCCGAAATCATCATGATGTTTTGAAACGTGTGGAATAAATGCAAGTACCCTTCTTGCTTAAAGTGGACTCAAGATTCCCGAAGCCAATTGTACAGAAGAGGTTAACGTGTGCATAGCTAAGCAGATACTAAACAATAGAGCATACCAATTCTTATGAAGTCAACACGAGAGAAAGCGCCATTTAATAGGGACAAACTGTTGCAATATAGATCATCGAGATGCCACTCAAACTAGAATCATTTTCCCCCATTAAGATCACAATCTGAAATGGAAAAGGTCATAGTGTTGATAATGAATGCACTCTCCTAACCCCTATGTAATGTAATATCAGTCTTTGTTTGATCGACGCTTGTGTCTGAGCTGTCCATTAAACCAACAGATGCATAAAGGAATCAGGAAATGTGATCACTTGGTGCTGTTCAAAATAACTGGTTTGTCTGCACAATCAATAATTTAAAGTAATTTCAGATGCAACTTACGCATGTATTTTTCTAGAATTTTGCGATGCAAAATTGACTGGAGAGATATCTCCAATATTCTGAAAGCGAGATTGATTAACAACTCAACTCATTAAAATTGCATTGTTTGCTTTCAGCTTCTTCCTGGGCTAGTTGGAAAACTTCATGGTCATCATGCTCCCATTTTACTTGTGAATTTTTTTGCAGTAATCTATTTATTCCTGCTCTCAATACAACTGAATGTTCAAGCATAGCTAAACATTTATCACAGCTGACTGTCGTCCTCACATCTGCACAGATTCTCAGCAGTGAACTATTGTATATCGCGCTCTGCAAAAGAAAGTCTCCAGCAATTAATCAAACACTAATGCCTCCCTAAAAGCATGAGTTCAGGATTTGCTACACAGAGTAACCTTTACGTCTTTCTCTCTGCAGTCTGTAGGTCCCCCTCTGAATAAAATAAATCCCAGGCCCATCTCCACCAGCACCTCACAGTGCACCTCTGAGGGACATCAGCTGCAAGACCCCAGAGGGTGCACCAACAAAACTGCCCTCCCAATCTTTCACCAGTGTAGCCAGTTCAGCCCGGGTAGGTAACCTAACTAGAGTCACATCCTGGTGAGCATAGCACTGACTGATACCTGCAGTTAATGAAGGAAGAGAGAGTGAGGATGCTGACCCGAAGAGGACAACAGGAGGACAGGCTGCTGAGCCCAGTCCAATCGATTGGCCTCTGGCCTCACCCACTAAAGAGCAGAAGGTGTTGCAAAGGCAAGCAGTGGAACATCAGACTGAGGTACTGGCGATAATGCTGACTGGACAAAGCATACAGGAGACTGCTCAGCTTCAGTCTGATGGTGTGGCTGCAGAATATGAGCCACTTGGTTGTCTCTATGGAATTGGTGGAGCCAGGTCCAGCAATACAGTCAGTATCTACCAAAGATGTGCAGGACCATTAACTCCATCGCTTGAGTCATGAATGCATTCCATCATTGGTTCAGCAAGAGGGGGCTTGCTCTAGGTGCCTAGGCCATTCCTAATGAAGGGCTTCTACCTGAAATGTCAACTCTTCTGCTCCTCGGATGCTGCTTGACCTCCTGTGCTTTTCCAGCACCACACTCTGGACTCTGATCTTCAGCATCAGCAGTCCTCACTTTCGCCGAGTTGATTTTAATCTTGCTCCAGGTGCCTCACCACCTCAAGGGGTAAGGGCGGGTACCATTGCTGACTGGCAGGGAGGAGGAGGGACGGACAGGTTGCCAGGAATTGTCATCTGAGGATACTCCAGAGATGTCCATCCGTATCACCTCCTGTCTGCGAGGGTCCTAAACACCTTCATCAAGTCAAGCCAAGCCAAGGGGATTGTACCCACACAGGAGATTCCCAGAGGGCTGGAGCCAAATTCATCAGAAAGCATTTGGCAAAGTAACTTAAGGCAAAGTGGTAAAGTAGTCCTCAAACTCCATGAAGCTCAGCTATCGAGGTGGCAACAATATAGAGTGGGAGGAGAAGGTTCATGGTTATTACTTGGAAAATTGGGTTCGAGCGTGGACAGAACCATGTATGGCTTTAAGTTTTAATTGTATTTTTATATATTCTCTGCTAAGACAGGTGAAGTTTTAGATAAATGTTTGAGTTCTGTGATTGGCGCAGGAATGGCAGGAAATATGTTTACAGACATAAAGTTAAAAATCATACAACACCAGGTTATAGTCCAACAGGTTTAATTGAAAGCACTAGCTTTCGAAGCGCCGCTCCTTCATCAGGTGGTTGTGGCCAATTCATGTTTACAGACATATCAATAGACTTTTCAATATCCTTGAGGATAAAGTAGCAGCTGCCCTTGCAACAAGGTGCCCCATGACTTCAAACATTAAAGACAGAAATCAGTTCTTGCCAAAGACATAGCTATCAGAAGATTTATTTTTCAGTCAGCGTGCAGGAGTCTGTCAGAGAGACAGCAACAATGCTACCAGCTTCACAGTCCCCAAACAGGTTGGGTATGATGGAAGTCCCCAGTGGTTTAACATCAGTAAGAGAATGCCCCAGAAATCAAAGGTTATGGGAGAGACGTTCTAGGAATTTGATAATAAATACAATGTGAGCTATGCAAGCAATTTATTTAAGGGTAAAAGGAAGAGATATTGACTAAAGAAAGAACATTGAGCGAATGTCGATGTTTGCTCAAAAGAAGCTGTTTTTGGCTGTGAACAGGGAATTTTCAAATTGAACCAGAGTGACCTTTCACTTTGGTTTGATACCTGTTAGGTTGTTGTGAGGGTGAGAGCTTTGAAACTTTATTTCTGATATTTTTAATCAGTCAGTTTCAAATTGCTCTTATATGGTATAATAGTTTTTACTCCTTTTGTGTATTTGATCACCAGACAATAGGCTGCTGTCTCACTAAGAGGTAGACAATGATGATGGTTTAACCTGAGGTTCACCAAGCCTCAGGTCAGGGAAGACATGGGGATGGGCAGTCCTTTGTGGTAACTTCAGTCAGTTTGGGAATTGAACCCATACTGTTGGCATCACTCTGTATTGTAAACCAGATGTCCAGCCATGAGCTAACAAAACACCCACGAAAACCTTGATACTGTTTTGTTAAAGTTTATCAACACTCCTTGTGAATATGTTCAGAGACCGGCCAACACAGTAACCAAACTGGTGAAAATATAACATGACCTATCAAGACAGGTTTCACTGTAGAAACTGCTTTGTCTGGTAATGTTATTGGCTGGGATCATCACAAAAGTAACATTGAACAACATTAAAGTCCCCTTGGATGTAAAGATGTCAATCTGTTGTACAACCTAATACCTGACACAGTATTTTGTCTGTCAGTCCTATGGTCTCTTTCAATCTGTCGGGAGTTGTACCTATTGATGTTTTCCTCCTAGATGGCCTGAGGAGCTGACAACCATCAGCATGCTCATGTCCACGTCATGTGGTGCAGTGCAAAGAGCACCAGGGCTCTCAATCACTCTTCCCTTCTCAAAGGAACATACTCTCTGGAAAGAGGGAACTTAAGCTAAATATCTGGGTTTCCGGAGTCAATCAGCACAGTTTAACCCTGTACACCTCTACAATAGACAAATGGCCCTTATAAACTGAGAATGAATCAGATAGGAACAGACGCTATGTCACCCTGTATGACTCCATAATGATGCTTTGGCCAAGAAACTGAACATGAGGTTATGGCTGTAAAAAGAGCAAATTTACTTACAATTAGTAGCAAACAAAATAGTTTCATATTTTAACATTATAAAGCCAGCCTTCATTTGAGGAAACAATGCCACTGTGCCATAATTAGCTCATAATTCTGATTCATCTCTAATTTAAAGCAAAGTCATTCACCCTCAAATATAGTCACTATCAGGTTGTGTTGAGTCTGTCTGTTTCAGCTCATTGGCTCATCATCATCATCACTGGCTTCCCCTGTATCTCCATCATCCTCCTCTTCTTGCTAGTCTGAGGAGGTACATGGTCGGTTCACCTTCCCCTCCCATAAGTTCTCACCCCATCACTAACTAAGGTTATGCTGGACACAGCAAACTATTACTAATCTGGAGACTGCCAATTGCTAGAAATCTCTTTCTGAGCAGAAAACGGCAACCCATCATCAGAAGACCCGTTGTCTGTTCAATGTTAAATGTCTTTGAGAATTGATGATGGCATCATGGCACTGTTTGGCACCAGTGTGAGGGTTGAGCACTGGGATGATTAGGCATGTCCCTATAAGAGTACCCCTTGTCACCTATGGGACAGTTGTGACTATGTGGCTATGATTATACACTGGGTTATCTTGTTACAACATGAAAAGGAGAAGATTACTTCTTTAAGAAGCATAATTATCTTCTCTGAAATGGTTTGAGAAAACTAAAAATCTTCCAAGTGAAATAGATGTTCAGTGCTCTCAATGCTGAAGAACACTGTTTGTGAAAGTTATTCAGGAATTTAAAGGGATCCACCAGTATTCAATATAAACTGCACCTCAAGCAACCTCAAGCAACAGACTTCTAACACAATCAAGCCATCAGCAATTTACAAAGACAAAAGTTGGGGGAATGTACAATGGGGTGGTGGTAATCCAACTTAAATTAAGTCATTAAATGTTTTATACATTTGTTTCAATTAAGTAGACTGGAAGAATACTTGGAAAGCTTTTTTGAACAGCTGGTAGCTGAAAGGGTGAAAGATGTGGTTCAATCACCAGGATATAAAGGAACTAACTGGCATTGTAGTTGTTCAGTTGTCTCGAAGTTGTGTGTACAGTATCAGAATGTTTCAGGAGCAGGAATGTGTACTTACTCTGAAATTGAGTCTAATGTCTCACAAGAGACTATCATGTACCTCAGACGTAATGTAACTAGCTAGTAAGTTATATGCATTAAACTCTAGAAGGAGTGAAAGTAGACAAGTCCCCTGGACCAGATGAGATTTACCTGAGGATTCTCTGGGAAGCTAGGGAGGAGATAGCAGAGCCTTTAGCTTTGATCTTTGAGTTCTTATTGTCTACAGGTTTAGTACCAAAGGACTGGAGGATTGCAAATGTTGTGCCCTTGTTGAAGAAATAGAGATGACCCAGGTAATTATAGACCAGTGAGCCTTACTTCTGTTGTAGGAAAGGTTTTGGAAAGGATTATAAGAGTTAAGATTTATAATCATCTAGCAAGCAACAATTTGATTTCAGATAGTCAACATGGTTTTGTCAAGGGCAGGTCATGTCTCACAAACCTCATTGAGTTTTTTGAGAGGTGACCAAGCATGTGGATGAGGGTAGGGCAGTTGACGTGGTATACATGGATCTCAGTAAAGCATTTGATAAGATTCCACATGGTAGGCTGTTGGAGAAAATGCAGAGGCATGGGATTGAGGATGATTTAGCAGTTTGGATTAGAAACTGGCTTTCTAAAAGAAGGCAGCGAGTGGTGGTTGAAAATATTCAGCCTGGAGTATGATTACTAGTAATGTGTGAATGAAAAGTCAGACCTTGATGTTTGTCATTTTTATAAATGACTTAGACGCAGGCATAGGTGGATGGATTAGTAAATTTGCAGATGACATTAAAGTTGGTGGAGTAGTGGACAGTTTGGAAGAATGTTATAGGATGCAGGGCGGCTTGGCTAAACTGCAGAATTGGGCTGAGACGTGGCAAATCGAGTTCAATGCAGCTAAATGTGAGGTGATGCACTTTGGGAAGAATAGCAGGAAGACAGAGTACTGGGTCAATGAAAAAGATTCTTGGTAGTGTGGATGTGCAGAGGGATATTGGAGTCCATGTACATAGATCCCTGAAAGTTGCCACCCAGGTGGATAGTGCTGTTAAGAAGGCATACGGTGTATTACGTTTCATTGGTAGAGGGATTGAGTTCCGAAACCGCAATATCATGCTGCAACTATACAAAACGCTAGTGTGGCCACACTTGGAATATTGTGTACAGCTCTGGTCGCCCCATTACAGGAATGATGTGGAAGCATTGGAAAAGGTGCAGAAGAGATTTACCAGGATGTTGCCTAGTCTGGAGGGAAGCTGTTATGAGGAAAGGCTGAGAGACTTGGGTCTGTTCTCATTGGAAAGAAGAAGGCTAAGAGGGGATTTGATAGAGACATAAAAGATGATCAGAGGATTAAATAGGATAGACAGTGAAAGTCTTTTTCCTAGGTGATGATGTCAGCTTGTACGAGGGGGCATAACTACAAATTGAGGGGTGATAGATTTAAGACAGATGTCAGAGGCAGATTCTTTACCCAGAGAGTGGTAAGGGCGTGGAATGCCCTGCCTGCCAATATAGTTAACTCAGCCACATTAGGGAGATTTAAACAATCCTTGGATAAGCACATGGATGATGATGAGATAGTGTAGGGGAATGAGTTTAGATTAGCTCACAGGTAGGCGCAACATCGAGGGCCGAAGGGCCTGTTCTGCGCTATATTGTTCTATGTTCTATGTTCTAACTTCCTCTGTTTATGAAGTATAAGCGACTCTTTTGCTGAAGATGTATGTGGGCATCCTTCCCCATTTGGTGTCAATAACTCAGAACGATACTGAGAAGAAAGATTGATGGCAGTGAATCTATTGGTGTCGTTTCAGATGGTTCTGATGGGTGACTACCACATCATGATAGCGCTCCCTCGTGCACGTGATTATCCTAGTATGCTCTACACCCTAAATCCAGAGCACCCACACATCTCTCATTGCCCCTTAGCTGTGATTCTCCCTTCTACATCCCTGTTTCCTCTCTCCACTCTTCATGATCCTTGCAGTGCCCTCAATGACCACTCTGCAAATTTCATTCCCTGTTGTTCTTTTCTACATTACCAACCTTTATCTGAACTTTTTCAGTTGAGCCTTCTTGGGGTAAGTCCCCTCGAAAGTTGAGCTCCACTTTTCGACCTCGGGTGGGTTGTTGGGATCAGCCAGTATGGCTGCGTTGGCTGGGCAGTCACCAGGCATGGGGCAGACATCACCCTCCGGTACCTTGATTATGAGATCGCCGTTACTGAAGAAGTTTGGTATTTACTGTGATAAAGAATTCTACTCTGCAAGATACATGCCTGATATTGAAAAGTGGGGTTTGTGTGTCCACTTGTTTCCCATATTTGCCTCCATATTTGTAACCTTGAATGTATAATTCTAACAGGCTTGGATATTAATGGATTTTCACGGATGCTAATAATGCAAAAAAATTTCCCAACATACAAATTTGGAAAAGCAGAAGGTTCTGAGAAGTTAATAGCAAAGCTTTAACCCCCTACAGTATTGTGAAATTGAATCTTTGCTTTGTACTCCATGATGAGAAGATCCCACCCATTGACTCCGAAGTTTCTTGTGGTAAAATTACACATATTAATAATTTGCTGTAGAGAGGATTGAACTTAACTTAAACAATTTCAGTAAATTAGAAAGTATGGTCCTGTGTTTGTGCATCCAGAAAATGATTTTGTCTGTACATGTATCTAGATTGAACATTTATCAATCTCCCACAAAAGATAAGTAACCAGATAATATACTTTAATGATGCTGGTTGAGGGTTAAATATCAGTCAAAAACCATGGATCTCTCCTGTTCCTCATTTTATCAGTACCTAACTTCAACAACAAATGACAGAACACATTTACAAAAAATAATAGATTATCAGTAGCAATTAAATGATGCAGCATATATACTTAACCAGAATGGAATCAAAGGAACATAAAGTCCATCCGTATTCAATACATCATGCAACTATCTGATCTTCGGAACAGCCATTCAGTTAGTTCCCCCCCTATTGGTGTCTATCCACAGCTCTCTCAAGTTGGAGAAATGGGAACTATTTTATTGCAGGCTTACTTCAATTTGGATTTTACGACAGAGAAGCTGGTCACTACCAAAGTCCCCTGGAACGTCTATGCCATTCCTTTGCTCTTTCACCAGGGAATCAGGTGACTTCTTCTTGGCCTGTTATTTGATACAGAGACTATGTTGATGTTCATATTTACGGCAGTTATATGAAGATTATAGTATAGTCCTGTTCTTGGTTTCAGTGAGACTGCCTAGGCTTGAGATGCAATAACTCATAACCTAACTGAGGAACAATAGTCAAAATGAAAAGTTAACTGTGAATAAGACCATAAGACCAGAAGACTTGGGAGCAGAAATTAGGCCATTCAACCCATTGCGCCTGCTCCACCATTCAATCATGGTTGATACATTTCTCATCCCCAATCTCCCGCTTTCTCCCCATAACCCTTGATTCCCCTTGACACGCTAGAACCTATTGATCTCAGTCTTAAATATACTCAATGACTTGGCCTCCACAGCCTGCTGTGGTAATGCATTTCATAGATTCCCCACTCTCTGGCTAAAGCAGTTTTTCCTTATCTCTGTTCTAAAAGGCCTTCCCTTTACACTAAGACTGTGCCCTTGGGTCCTCGTCTCTCCTACCAATGGAAACATCTCCCCAACATTTACTCTGTCTGGGCCGTTCAGTGTTCTGTAATTTTCAACCAACTCCCCCCTCATACTTCTAAACTTCATTGAGTATAGATCCAGAGTCCTCAAACATTCCTCATATGTTAAGCTTTTCATTCCTGGGACCATTCTCATGAACTTCCTCTGAACACGTTCCAGGGCCTGTACATCCTTCCTGGGATATGGGGCCCAGAACTGCGCACAGTACTCCAAATGTGGCCTCTCCAGAGCCTTATAGAGCCTCAGAAGTACATCCTTGCTTTTATATTCAAGTCCTCTCAAAATAAATGCCATCATTGTATTTACCTTCCTAACTACTGACTCAACCTGCAAGTTTACCTTGAGAGAATCCTGGACTAGAACTCCCAAGTCTCTTTGCACTTCAGAATTCTGAATTTTCTCCCCAATGATGTCCACTAACAGTAAAACCAATTAAGAAGACTTTAGTTAGCATTTAACTTTCTATACTGCAACATTTAAGAATAGTCTATTGATTGTCAGTCTTTGAGGGATCCTGATGTTGTGGATGTTGCTGTATAAATGCCAGCTCTTTGCCTATTGTTAAAGTTTTGATGTGAAAGTAACAAGTTTTACACAAATACAGTTTCATATTGTGGAAAGCTCAATATTGTACTAAAATCACCACCTGATTCTCTTGTTTTCAGATTGCCTTCTGTTTTTCACCAGTTTGAACGACAGAAATATACCCACTCAACATGCATCGAATCCATCCTGCAGTGCACAGACTTCCTTAGTTTAGTCATTATCATTCAGTGATATTTTGGTGAGATAATCAACTGTCTTCCCCTTTTTAATTATTTATTGCATCGGTACCTCATTAGGACCAGCCTTCAATCTGAAGGCAGATTTTATTCAGCATATTAACGAAGGATTGTGACTCCTTGTTATTTTCCTTTTGCAAGAAGCAATGAACTATTATAATATGCTACATCATTTAATTGCTACTGATAATCTATTATTTTTAATAAATGTGTTCTGTCATTTGTTGTTTAGACTAGGTGCTGATTAAATGTTTCTCCCATTCAAAGAGGAACAAGAGATATTCATGATATTTGACTGATATTTAGCCCTCAACCAGTATCAATAAATACGTGATCAGGTTATTTATCTCATTTATCTTTTGTGGGAGATTGGTATATGCACAATTGTCTGTCATGTTGTTCACATTATAACAATGACTACACTTCAAAAACACTTCATTGACTATAAAATGCTTTGTAAATGTTCTGAGGATGGGAAAGGTGTTTCTGAATGCATGTCTCTGCTGCTTTATAGCAAAAAGCCCAGGATTTGGGGTGGTGAGGGTCCCCCTGGATGCAGGGAGCTGGGCTGACAGGCAGTGGGCTGTGCTGTAACAGTTAGTTTCCCACGTGTGCAAGGTGTTGTAGATTTGTCTTTATGAACTAAGAAGGATTTCACATCTTTGGCTAAAAGGTGACTGCATTACCCAAGTTGGGGAGATGATGGCCTAATGGTATTATTACTGGACTGTTAATCAGAAACCCCAATAATGTTCTGGGACCCAGGTTCAAATCCTCCCATGGCAGATGGTCTAATGTGAATTCAATAAAAGTCAAGAGTCTGATGGTGACCACAAATCCATTGTCAATTGTTGGAAAACCCCATCTGGCTCACTAATGCCCTTTAGGAAGGAAATTGCTACCCTTACCTGGACTACATGTGACTCCAAGCCCACAGCTGTGTCGTTGACTTGTAACTGCCCTCTGGACAATTAATGATGGGCACTAAATGCTGGTTTAGCTGGTGAAACTGTCATACTGAAAATGAATTTTAAAAGCTCTATGGCTGGGCTGGATATCTGTGGGGACTGACGCAACTCTTATATTGTGGAGCACTTAAAGATTTATTGTCTCCCATTGGTTACAGGGCTGGCTGCTCAGGGACAAAGGAAACTCTGGCTAAAGGTTCGATCAGATGTCTAATGTGTACGACATTTCATCAGGGCTGTTGTTGAGCAGCTGATAGAATGGATTGAAATGAGATTCTAATCCCATTGCTGCTCCGGTTGGATCAATGATGGTCAACTTACAGATAAGAACTTTCCAATGACATTGCTACTGTGTCAGACTTGCGAAAAACACTTGTTAGCTCATTCAGCAATTAGACTGAGCAAAAAGACTTGCTAAAAACAAATTAACTCAAAAATTACAATGATGGGATATCACCAACAAACATCAGATATTTACCTCAATCAGAACAAAACTGTCACTGCAGAGGACTCTATGCCTCTGAACAGCTTCATTAATATCCTGGGAGTTATAGACAAAGATGCTATCCACTTTCCAAAGTTTTTATGAAAGTTGGAACCTAAAAATCAGTTAAGAAAGGAAACAGAATGTCTTTGATACCAACTGTCTTTGAATGATTTTAGGTGTACACCAGTGAGGATGTGCATATGCTAACCTCCCACAAAAAATAAATGAGATAAATAACCAGATAATACATTTTAATAAAAACTGAAACAACTGCAGATGCTGTAAATCAGACAAAAGTAGAAATTGCTGGAAATGCTCAGCATGTCTGGCAGCATCTGTGAGAGAAGTCAGAGTTAACATTTCAGGTCCAGTCTATTTCTCTCCACAGATCTTTCTAAGCTTTTCCAGCAATTTCCATTTTTGTCAATACATTTTAATGATGCAGTTGAGGGTTAATATTGATCAAACACCATGAATCTCTCCTGTTCCTCTTTGAATGGGGGAAGTATTTATCAGTACTTAATGATTCTAGGCATTTAGCAAGTACTGAAGTACAAATACACTTAGAACAGCTCCCCATTTCATCCACTATCTGTAAAGGTGGCTCAATGGGTTTGGCCACGTGCTGTGTACCAGCCTGAGAGCTTCTTGATCAGCTGGCCCATGTCACATGTGGAAAAAGCGGACATTGCAAACTCTCAACAGAGATCTCCAATGCATCATCAGAAGCTGGTGGGTGGTGTGAACTGAGAATGCTGGCTTTGTACGGGAGAGAATGGAATGCTTTCTTTGCCCCATGCATCTCTTTAAAAAATAGCTGAGGTTTAACTTAGATAAGAAGACAGGATTATTATTTAATAATAGGTTTCTTGATGTCAGGATGTCGCTAAGCACTTTACAAGCAATAGACTGCCTTTATTTGAATGTGGTCATGTTTGTGAAATATATTCCTGAGTTTCCTAAATAACCATGGAACAGATGAGCATTGTTTTTTTGTAGTATTCACTGAGGGAGCAACATTGCTTGGCTTCTTTGAATAAAGTCTTTAACATCCACCTGAAATGGCACATGGCTGCAGCCTTGGTTCACCATCTCACTGGGAAGTCACATCTCTGACACTCCTCTCACTGTCACTGCTTCACCTCCAATTATTTATTTATGAAAGCTTTCTTCCAATTCCATAGAAACTCATTAACATCATCATTAAGCTAGGTGCTGCCTTCCAAGCTTCCACCTCCATCTCTCTTACAGTCCTTGGACAATGAATGATTTAAGAATGCATTTTAATCTCATTCTTCTTTAATTTATCAGATGAATTAAAGTAACTTCAAAGTCCGGTAACAGATGAGTGTGTAATACAAAAGAATTCCGAATAATTTTGTGATATACACTTTGGTAAATATTTCTGGAAATACTTGTAGAATGTTAAGGTTTTTTTTAACTATTCACAAAATGAGGCATTAAAAATAGTTCATGTGTGCTTCATGTTTGAGGTCTACCTTAGACTTCTTTTATTCACTCATGTGATGTGGGCATCACAGGCTGGGCTAGCAATTTTTCCCCATCCCTAATTGCCCTAATGAAGGTTGTAGGGAGCTGCCTTCCTGAACTGATACAATCCATTTGGGGTGGGCAGACCCACAATCCTCTTAGTTTTGACTCGGTGTTACTGAGGAAAAGGTGACATATTTCCAAGTCAGGATAATTGAGTGGCTTGGAGGGGAACCTCCAAGGGTGGGGTTCCCATGTGTTTGCTGCCCTTTCGGAAGGATTTGGAAGGTGCTAAAGCTACACTCATCAAAGCCAGAGGGGAGTATTCCATCACATCGCTGACTTGTGCCGAGTAGGTAAGCTATGTAGTGCAGCCTCTGACCTGCTCTTGTAACTGTTGTATACAGTTGGTGAGAATAGTTTGGTTTCTGGTAAATGGTAACCCCAGGATGTTAATATTGGTGGAATTCAGTGATGACAATGATGGTCAAAGGACAATGGCTAGATTCAATGGGGTACAAAGACACTTATCAGTCCATGGACAGTCTGAACATTTACTGACCTGATAGCTAACCATGCAATTGCATGGGAATGTAACAGCAGCATTCTTCTTTTATCTCTGTAATCCTTCTCAAGAACAATTGGCCAGCCAGCAACATTCATGTCCCACAAGGAAACAAACAAAACCAATGTGTCATTTCAATCTCCTTGGAGTTGGATTGGGAAAATGCCAATTCAAAGCTCTTTAAATTCATTCAAGGCTGGTTTTCCATTCAAGCACCGGATAGTTTATCCATTCGGGTAGTTTTGAGGGACAGCCATGTTGAGGGTTATGTCATGTTTAAATAGCATTCTGTTACAAATTGTTGACTTAAGTTTGCCAAAGCATCAAGTCACCAACAGTCTATCTGCTGGTAGCAAGCTGAGAGCTCAGTGTGTGGTGATTCATGGTGATGCGGGTGAAAGATAGAACAGAAGCTCTACAGTGCAGAAAGAAGCCATTCAGCCCATTGAATCTGCACTGACCCTCCGAAGAGCAACTCTCACCTTATCCACATAACCTTACATTTACCATGACCACTCCACCTATCCTGCACAACTCTAGACTGTGGGTAGAAACCAGAGCACCTGGAGGAAACCCACTCAGACACAAGGAGAACATGTAAACACCACACACTTACTCAAAGCTGGAATCAAACCTGGTTCCCTGGTACTGTGAGACAGCAGTGCTAACCATGGAACCACCATGCCAGTCCAGATTCATTTATTAGTCTGGAAAAGCATTCCTGTCACTTCCAGTCTCATAAAAATGACTTAAAGCTTCTCCTTTCTCCAGTGAAGCTCATTTTTGACACAAACTCCAATCAGTCCTGTCCTAAAATAACAGTGGGGGATTCTATGAAGGAATTTATTTTAATTTTTCAAAATATACTTAGAAGATCTGATTCCAGGGTATGCATCAAATAAGCTCTGTACTTGCTTAGAACTCCAAAGATTTGATATGTGGAATAACATTGAAAGGAAGTTGCTTATTTACTGTCATAATAAATTATAATTGAGGTTCTCAGCTCTTATTGCATTTTGATTACTTCTTTCCATGAATTATAAAGTAACTTTCTTCTGTGTAATCAGCTGGCACTGACTGATATTCATTCTTGCTGCAAAACGTCTAAACACTTATGGAAAATGGGATCAAGCTTTTCTCGTACATTAGGATGAAAGTGAAAACAGGACAAGAGCTGTACATGGTCAATGTTAGAATGTACATGCTTTATTGTGATTGTGTGAAATTCTCTGTCTTTAATATAGTTCAAGCGCGTTCAGAACCTGTCAACATCAGCCAAATACCTAACAAAATAATTTCATGTGAATATATAAGGTATTCCTATGATATAAACACATTGTGCGATTTTTGTCTATTTGCCTTATACAGTAGCTCCCCATACCCATGGGGATACGCTTCAAGACCTACCAAGGAATCCCGAAACCACGGATTGTCACAATCCCATTCATTTAAATGGGAGATTTACCTTCCCAGCAGGCCCATGGTCACTGGTTCCAGAAGGTTCCCTGTAATATGTTCTGGCCATGGTAAACTCAGGGTAACTGATTTGGAGGTGTTGGTGTTGGACTGGGGTGTACAAAGTTAAAAATCAGGTTACAGTCCAACAGGAAACCATGGAAAATGATTCCGCGGATACAATGGTCGACCTGTACCTGATTCTGAGAGAGAGAAAAATCAGGGTTATTTTAGCTGAGCATTAGAAATGATGAATTTATAATAAAATATAATTTTTATCATAACATTCTTCTATGAGTCAAAGGGTTATAGGCTTAATTTCCAACCATTGTTCACCTCTACACTACCACATGGAGTTTGCCAGTAATTGATACACTTTCTCCTTTAACATACAGTATGTGAATAGCTAAATCACAAAAGTTAAAGGTACCATGCATTGGAATAAACAAATTGTGAATATTAAATAGGAGAAAATGAGGACTCAGATGCTGGGATCAGAGTCGAGAGCATGGTCAGGCAGCGTCCGAGGAGCAGGAGAGTCGATGATTTGGGCAAGAGCCCTTCATCAGGAATGGCTTTTGCCCGAAATGTCGATTCTCCTGTTCCTCGGATACTGTTCCCCGGATACCTGCTGTGCTTTTTCAGCACCATGCTCTCGACTGTGAAAATTAAAGCAATTGAATGAGATAAGTAATCCCAATCCAAATACTTGTGCACATAATCCAGACTGACTGCAGGATGGAAGATGTCATCTTTCAGATGAGCTGTTAAACCAAGGTCTGACTGCCCTGTCCGGGAAATGTAGAAAACCCAACAACACTAATTCAAAGAAAAGCCGTGGTCAACTACCATCAATAAACCAGATTCTATAACCCTTATCAAGTTGCTGCATGTGGGAGCTCACTCTTTGTATTACAACAGAAACTGCAGTTCAACTGAATGTCATCAACTGTAAATTGCTCTGTGTCAGGCTAAGATCGAGCTGTAGCAATACACTTTTTCTTATGGTGTGCAGCACAGTACAATGCACAGCATAATGTTTAATCAGTTTATTTAAACCCTGATCATGACCCATGACAGATTAAAATAACACCAGACTGAAAAAAACACTATAAAATGTATCATGTTTCCATTTTGCAAGCAGCCTCCCTGATTACACCACTGAAGTGCTGCTTCAGACCTTCAGTTCTTTTACTTTTACTGATCTTTCAGACAGTTCACAACACCGAGTCAAGGATTTATTTTGGGGTAAAATAATAAATGACATGCTGTAAAGGGTAACAAATCCAAATGTGCCTTCGGTAGTAATTTAATCACAAGGTTTGGCTGATATTCATAAACTACCAAAGTTTTGCTTTGTTTATGGTGTCATCAGAACTGTGTGATTGAATTACCATCTACATCTCTCCATCAGCCATCTGCCATCCTACATGGTGTCTTCAATGTTTAGAAGAGCTTTCGAATTTACGTTTTACTGTGCAAACAAGATTGTTTTCCTTTTTAGAATTTACACTGAGCTACATCATTGAAGAAAAAGTAAAGCAACAGCCATGAATGCTCATTATTTAGTTTAAAAATGAAAGATAAAATCTTCAACCATTCTGCTGGAGACATTATATCTGTAACATTAAGTGTTTTGCATTTGCTGTGCATGAATTGGAAAGGTATCAATAGGCAACTGGTTCAAAACATTACACTTGCAGATTGCACATCAGAATGGAAACTTAATTGCTGCATGTTCATTTCAGTCAAAGTGCAAGAGAAATCTTCAAGTGGGATGGCAGCAACTAATAATATCATTTAACCTTTTAGTAAAAGTGGTTTTAACCAGAGTCTTGCTAGCGGCACAGTGGCACAGTGGTTAGCATTGCTGCCTCACAGTGCCAGAGACCCACGTTCAATTCCTGTCTCAGGTGACTCTCTATGTGGAGTTTGCACATTTTCCCTGTGTCTGTGTGGGTTTCCTCCCACAATCCAAAAAAAATGTGCAGGTCAGGTGAATTGGCCATGCTAAATTGCCCGTAGTGTTACGTGAAGGGATAAATGTAGGGGACTGGGTCTGGGTGGGTTGTGCTTCGGTGGGTCGGTGTGGACTTGTTGGGCCAAAGGGCCTGTTTCCACGCAGTAAGTCATCTAATTTTGGGCAACATCAGAGTTAAAATGCTAAATATATAATTTCTCGTGTAATTCATAAAAATTAATTGAACCACAATAACAGAAAGATTATACAATTGTTTTTCCAATCTTTTGCTGAGAATCCAGAGTGATTCACTGCCAGTTAAGTTACTTTGCTGTGCAGTCTGTGTTTTCAGGGCTGCCAATTTCCACTCAGTGTCAGGAGGTGGAGAAGTCAATGTTTTGGATATAACCCTTCTACAGAACTGGGGATGGGGGTAAGGGAAGCAATGCAGATGGAGGCCACTCAACCCATCAAGTCTGCCCTGACCCTCCAAAAAAATTTTTTTGCAGATTGCACATCAGAATGGAAACTTAATTGCTGCATGTTCATTTCAGTCAAAGTGCAAGAGAAATCGTCAAGTGGGATGGCAGCAACTAATAATATCATTTAACCTTTTAGTAAAAGTGGTTTTAACCAGAGTCTTGCTAGCGGCACAGTGGCACAGTGATTAGCATTGCTGCCTCACAGCGCCAGAGACCCACGTTCAATTCCTGTCTCAGGTGACTCTCTATGTGGAGTTTGCACATTTTCCCTGTGTCTGTGTGGGTTTCCTCCCACAATCCAAAAAAAATGTGCAGGTCAGGTGAATTGGCCGTGCTAAATTGCCCGTAGTGTTACGTGAAGGGGTAAATGTAGAGGACTGGGTCTGGGTGGGTTGTGCTTCGGCAGGTCGGTGTGGACTTGTTGGGCCAAAGGGCCTGTTTCCACGCAGTAAGTAATCTAATTTTGGGCAACATCAGAGTTAAAATGCTAAATATATAATTTCTCGTGTAATTCATAAAAATTAATTGAACCACAATAACAGAAAGATTATACAATTGTTTTTCCAATCTTTTGATGAGAATCCAGAGTGATTCACTGCCAGTTATGTTACTTTGCTGTGCAGTCTGTGTTTTCAGGGCTGCCAATTTCCACTCAGCGTCAGGAGGTAGAGAAGTCAATGTTTTGGATATAACCCTTCTACTGAACTGGGGATGGGGGTAAGGGAAGCAATGCAGATGGAGGCCACTCAACCCATCAAGTCTGCCCTGACCCTCCAAAAAAATTTTTCTTCCCACCTTATGCCCAAATTAACCCACAGCCAACCCCCCTGGTCTGCATTACACAGGACACAAATCTGCAGAAAATATGCAAACTCCACATTGACTCTCAACCTGAGGATGGGATCACACCCAAGCCCCTGGCAATATGAGACAGCAGTGCCAACCACTGAGCCACTGCATAACCCTCCAAGTGACGATGTACCCAAGACATTAAAGTAAGGTTTCAACGCATACCTTTGAACTCAGGGTTAAGTATTATTTAGCCAGAGCCCTTAAAAATTGAATGAAAAGGGAGTTGGTTTTCCAATGGGTTAGAAGTGGAATACATGAAACTGACATTGGGTACATTGAGATGCAAAAAGTTATTTTTCCTCCAATTAACTTTCTGTTAAGTAATCTTACCCACAGATTTATCTTTCCAATGTTTATAATTTATCCACAAATATCAGCCAACTCCCCGCTCGACAACTTAAGACTGTAAAGCTCTGTGACATTCTCCAACTGACAATATTTTCATTTTATGTTGCTGGAATTATGTTTTGACCGTGTACTCAACACGAGTTTGGGATTGTAATCCCTGGATTTTCAAATTCAGTTTATTATTATTCATTTCCATCAATATTTTGTAATAAGTAAAACAAAATCTAAGAGAAAGCAGTGGCCAACAGAGAAAAGAGTTTTACTGATAGGAAGATGTCTTTAATAAGACTAATTGCTCTTTGTACAGTTTTACACTGTTATCAATTATAGACATTGTCAAGAATGACTAAAGCATGACAAAGGACATTTATAAGAATGAAAAGCAATCCTATTGAAACATTAAAATTTCTTAGGGATTTGATAGGGTTGACATAGAAAGACTACTTCCCCTTGTGGAAGAGTTTCAGACCAGAGGGCATAACCTCAGAATAAGGTGACACACATCTAAGACACATATAAGGAGCAATTTTGTATCTCAGAAAGTAATGGCTCTGTGAAATTCTTTACCACAGAGGGCTGGAGAAGTTGTGTCATTATGTATATTCAAGGCTGAGACAGACAGATTAATAATCAATAATGGAATCAAGGATTGTAGGAAAAAGGCAGGAAAGTAGAGTTGAAGCTGATCAGATAAGCATGATGTTATTGATGGCAGATCACAGAATCATAGAGCCACAAAGCATGGAGACAGACCCTTCGGCTCAACTTGTCCATACCAACCAGACATCCCAATTTGACCTGCTCCTATTAGCTAGCATTTGTCCCACATCCTCTAAACCCTTCCAATTCATATCAAATTTGATGAGCTGGATGGTCTACTTTCGCTCCTATGTTTTGTAGTCCTGAAGGTTTTGTAGAGCAGTGATATTGTACCTCAGTACAAAGTCAGAAAGTCGAGGTACAGGTTGCATTCAGGATATCTGGATCAGTGGTGCTGGAAGAGCACAGCAATTCAGGCAGCATCCGAGGACAGGCAAAATCGACGTTTCGGGCAAAAGCCCTTCATCAGGAATAAAGGCAGAGAGCCTGAAGGGGGGAGAGATAAGCTAGAGGAGGGTGGGGGTGGGGAGAGAGTAGCGTAGAGTACAATAGGTCAGTGGGGAAGGAGATGAAGGTGATAGGTCAGGGAGGAGAGGGTGGAGTGGATAGGTGGAAAAGGAGCTGGGCAGGTCGGACAAGTCCGGACAGGTCAGGGGATCGAGTTGCTGGAGGTTACCGCATCGGGAGCAACGGATACAGTAGATGATATTAGTGGATGTGCAGGTAAAATTTTGATGGATGTGGAAGGCTCCTTTAGGGTCTTGGATGGAGGTGAGGGAGGAGGTGTGGGCGCAGGTTTTACAGTTCCTGCGGTGGCAGGGGAAAGTGCCAGGATGGGAGGGTGGGTCGTAGGGGGGCGTGGACCTGACCAGGTAGTCACAGAGTGAATGGTCTTTGCGGAAGGTGGAAAGGGGTGGGGAGGGAAATATGTCCCTGGTGGTGGCGTCTTTTTGGAGGTGGTGGAAATGTCGGCAGATGATTTGTTTTATGCGGAGGTTTGTGGGTTGGAAGGTGAGCACCAGGGGCGTTCTTTCCTTGTTGCGGTTGGAGGGGTTGGGTCTGAGGGTGGAGGTGCGGGATGTGGACGAGATGCGTTGGAGGGCATCTTTGACCACGTGGGAAGGGAAATTGCGGTCTGTAAAGAAGGAGGCCATCTGGTGTGTTCTATGGTGGAACCGCTCCTCCTGGGAGCAGATACGGCGGAGGAATTGGGAATACGGGATGGCATTTTTTCAGGAGGTAGGGTGGGAAGAGGTGTAATCCAGGTAGCTGTGGGAGTTGGTGGGTTTGTAGAAGATGTCAGTGTCAAGTCGGTCGTCACTGATGGAGATGGAGAGGTCCAGGAAGGGGAGGGAGGTGTCAGATGGTCCAGGTAAATTTAAGGTCAGGGTGGAATGTGTTGGTGAAGTTGATGAATTGCTCAACCTCCTCGCGGGAGCACGAGGTGGCGCCAATGCAGTCATCAATGTAGCGGAGGAAGAGGTGGGGAGTGGTGCCGGTGTAATTACGGAAGATCAACTGCTCTACGTAGCCAACAAAGAGACAGGCATAGCTGGGGCCCATACGTGTGCCCATGGCTACCCCTTTGGTCTGGAGGAAGTGGGAGGATTCAAAGGAGAAATTGTTAAGGGTGAGGACCAGTTCGGCCAAACGAATAAGAGTGTCGGTGGAGGGGTACTGTTGGGAACGTCTGGAGAGAGGATATGGCAGCCTTTAAGGCTCACATGGGAGGTGAAGGTCAAGTGGTATCGTCACTGGGCTATTGATCCTGAGATCCAGGTAATACCCTGGAGACCTGGGTTCAAACCCTGCTGTAGCAGATGGTGGATTGTGAATTCAATAACAACCTGAAATTAAAGTCGAATGATAATTGTGAAACTGTTGATTATTGGAAATGACTCATCAGGTTCAACAGTGCCCTTTAGGGAGGGAACCTGCTGTCCTTACCTGGTCTGGCCTATATGTGACTCCAGACCCACAACACTATGATTCACTCCTAACTGCCCTCTGGGCAATGAGGGATGGGCAATAAATGCTGGCCTAGCTAATAACACCTCCATCCCCTGGATGAACATAAAAACAGAATTAGAGTGTTGCTGAAAAAGCACACCAGGTCAAACAGCACCTGAGGAGCAGGAAAGTTGATGTTTCGGGCAAAAGCCCTTCATCAGGAACTTTTGCCTGAAACGTCAATTTTCCTGCTCCTCGGATGCTGCCTGACCTGCTGTGCTTTTCCAGCACCACTCTAATCTTGACCCTAATCTCCAGCATCTGCAGCACCCACTTTCACCTGAATATAAAAACACTCAGGGCTGTGTCCTAACACACCACAAAAAAGGCTGTTTCGGTTTGAAAGTGAACTGTTCTCAAAATGATGAGTCAATTTTTTGTATGCAGAAGTTTTAATGGCACTTATTTTTGGTTGATCACAAAAGCAATTAAATTTCTTTGAAGGGTCACTGTCTCTCCCTCAGGTACTATCTGGAAGTCTTAATCCCTGAAATGGCACATTAACACCCCACCCCCATCCAGAGGAGGTAGAAAATAATTCAATGTGTCTTTGAAATATGATCTTTTCACTTTCCCCTTATCATTTAACCAACAGCAGGTAAAAAGTGTGTATATCCCAACTGCGTGAAACAACACAAAGTAAATGATGAAGTGGAAGGGTAGGCAGAGACACAAGGTGGAATTCCTGTGCCTGAATTATGGGATATCGAATCATGAATAACTATCATATTGTTCCCTTCTGTACTTCAATAGTTTCACTTACACAGAGTCAGCAGTTTCGTGCTTATAACACCAGCACTCATATGCAAACCTGGCAATCAGAAAGCTTTCCTTTCTGAATATTGCCCAACTGGTTTTTTTGGATTCTTCATTAACCCACTCAGCAAATCATTTTTCCAAGCACATTCACAGCAAATCGCCAACTGAATGGAGCTTTGAAATTCTGATTAAAGTCAATATACGTGAACTTTGCGTGGATTTGTTAATCATGTGGTAGGGATGCGGAAATGTGTTTTACGTATCTTTCAATGTTTAAACACTAAACAAAAAAAAACAAGAAATGTAGATGCTGGAAATCAGAAATAAAAACAGGAATTGCTGGAAAAATTCAGCAAGTCTTGCAGCACCTGTGAAGAGAAATCAGAATTAATGTTTCACGTCCAGTAACCCTTCCTCAGAACTCTGCTTTCTCTCCACAAATACTGCCAGATCTGCTGAGTTTTTCCAGCTATTTCTGTTATTGTTTCTTTAGATGTTTATGTTGAGAGATGTAAAGCACACAGCTGGCCAATACACACTGTCACAAAACCTGCCCAAAACTTCTAAATTCATATGAATAGTGTCTATTCGCGTGTTTCAGTAATAGTTGTGTGCAATCGGTTACTTTCCTTGCATTTATCTTTGTCAAAATGTGATTATAACTAAATGATGATGAATGCTTCTTTAAAAGTTGTATTTCAGTGAGGTGTCATAATTAATGACTGACAGCATATTTTTCCATCGTCTTCATTTTACTTCGTCTCTTGTTAACTACTTTAAGGCAAATCGATCAGTTCTTTATTTTAGTCACATCTCCATTTGGTCTGTTGTGAAAATGTCCCTGACCACCAATCACATCTGATGGGATCTACTTTTGTTCATTCAACCTGCTGGATTCCTACTAATCAACCACAAAGTGAATCAGCAAAATCCACTTAAACCTACATTATCTTCTAATTAGATTACTTACAGTGTGGAAACAAGCCCTTCAGCCCAACAAGTCCACACCAACCCTCTGAAGAGCAACCCACCAAGACCCATTCCCTTACATATACCTCTTCACCTCACACTATGGGCAATTTAGCATGGCCAATTCACCTGACCTGCACATCTTTGGACTGTGGGAGAAAACCCACACAGAGAATGTGCAAACTCTATACAGACAGTTGCCTGAGGCGGGAATTGAACCCAGGTCTCTGGCGCTGTGAGGCAGCAGTGCTAACCACTGAGCCACCGTGCCGATTATTTACAATAATCTACTTTCATGGTGGCCCAAATGTCAGAGGAGTCTGCTTTATCAAAGAAAGGTTATCTCTGCTGCCAATGCAGGAATATTATAGAATCCTACAACACAAAAGGAGGCCATTCAGCCTCCATTATATCTGTACCTGTCCTTTGAACCAGGGACAGTATCTATTTAATACACTCTTTGCTCTTAGTTGGCAGCAGAGAGGCACAGGAGGAAATTGCTGGATTCAAACATCTTCTGTTATTCTCTTCTCTCTCACACCATGAATGAGTAAGTGCTGGAGGAGCATTAAGAGGTCATGTGCAGTGGTAGGTTCCTGACCTATGACCGGGAAGGTTGAGCTTGCTGTTCCAGATATGTGTTAGAACATGTCTGAATAGGTTGATTAAAAACATCGATATATTCAATTTCCTTTTGAAACTTGCAATTGAATCTTGTTTTCATCACTCTCACAGGCAGTGCGTTTCAGATCATAAATTGCCACATAAAAATTCTCACCTTCCCCCATTTCTATCACCAATTGCCTTATTCTGTGTTCTTTGTATGTCAACCTTTCTACCAGAAAGTTATTCTTCTCAAGATTGTTCATAACGTTGAACACTTCTGTTAAATTGTCTCTTAACCTTTTTGTTTTAAAGAAAGGTCCTAGCTTCTCCTTACTCTACATAACGGCAAACGCTCACATGATAAGGCTGTTCTACACCCCTCCAATCTTGATAAAGGGCTGATAACAAGGGATGAAATATCATTAAGGATTATTGGATTGGCCTGCTGCTGTACGCTGCCTTCAATGATCACTATGGATACACCAACTCACTATCTGACTTTTACTTGTTTGTAAAGTTGGTCATTGCATGAAATTTCATTCCTTTTCATGAATATTGTTATGAAAATGCAAATTATTACTGTCTAGTTCCTTTAACAGGAATTCTAACATGCCAAATAGTTCATTTGAACTGGTCTGCAAAGATATTGACAGTTTACGGGACAGGAAGCTTACAGCATGACATTGTACATCAATCCTGAGAAACAATGGATAATGGGGTAAAAAATGGTTTCTTTTTAAATTGAAGTAAATTAAACAATTATCAAGCTAGAAATTATGAAAGTCTCAAAAACTGCAGTTGCCAAAACACTATTGGTTTCATGCAAATTGAAAACATACAAAGCTTTCCACTGTGAATGTGATTTCTTTAGAGAACGGGATTGTCATTCATGATTTTGTAGAATTTTGAGTGATTTGTAATTAGAGACGAAAGTCTCTTTTGTGTATGAAAGGTTTGAAATAGTAATCCCAAATATTCAAACTTAGTATAGTTTTCATGACCATTACTGATATATTCTATAAAACATTATTTTTTATACTTGTATTGAGTATCATGAATATTAAAATGTTAGGAATGCTCTGAAGGAATGCAAAATGTTGCTAGAAATTAGATGGAGAATATCATTGTTACATTTATAAAATAGCAATTTGAGGGAGCATAGAACGTACAAAGTTTGCCATATATCTGGCTAAATAATAAGCCAGATTCTGTGATAAAACCATAAAAAATAGGAACAAGAGTAGACAGTCCAACCCCTGCAGTCTTCTCTGACATTCAATAGGATCATACAACATGGTCTGTTGTTGTAGTGCACAAGATGCAACTTACACACACTTGGATAGTTTACTTATACAGACAGAGTTCCACATCCCTTAAGGTTGGTTTTTCAAGAGACAAATGAAGCAGTAGTGGCTTCCACTTTTTGATAGTAATGCATTTCAATGTTAAAGTTGTAAAGTATTTGAATTAGAATTCCTACAGTGTGGAAACAGGCCCTTCAGCCCAATAAGTCCACACTAATCCACCAAAGAGTAACCCATCCCCCTACCCTATATTTACTCTAAGTAACCTACGCTATGGACAACTTAGCACTGCCCATTCACTTGGCTTGCACATCCTTTTGGATCGTGGGAGAAAATCAGATCACTCTGAGAAAACCCACACAGCCACTAGGATAACATGCAAACTCCACACAGTTGCCTGAGGCTGGAATTGAACCCATGTCCCTGGCACTGGGAGACAACAGTGCTAACCACTGAGCTACCATGCTGCCTATTTTGAGACTACTCAAAGATTTTGTTAAAAGTCTGTCAATACACCCAAAACAAAAGTAATACCTGACCTTGTGGTAAACCCAGAGCAATGTGATGCCATGTGTCTTTATTGCATTTGAGAGAAACATTAGTATCTGACTATGGCCAAAACATTTTTGCATCAGTATGAACGTAGAAATACAGCTACAGCTGGATAATTAAAATCCTGATGGAAAGGAAGTTTCCCTATCTGAGTCATTAATTTTTCAAATTCGGGTTAAACTATTTTGGTTAAGCCATCACTGAGATTTACATTGCAAATAAGTGCTGTTCATCGTATAAGTGTAGCATCTAGTATACATCATGCATTAATACAAAACGTTGATTATAATTTCACATATTTAAAACTAGCAGTGCTGGAGAAAAGGTTTGGCTTCTCAACAACTGCTTGCTTCAAGTTTTTCATTGTTTTTAAATTACAAACATCTCTTTATATCATTTCTAAAACACAACATATACAAGCTCCAAAAGAAAACCTATTGAGTTGCTGGACATGTGAAAAAGAAAAAGAATACTGACTTTTTTTACACAGTTTAATTAAATCAGAGATATCATTTCAAAAATAAATAGCCATTTACAAAGAATTTTCATTTTGCTGCAGAACTTATATAAACAAGCTCAAAAATTAAGTAATTTACAGAAATATTATTTTTTCATAATCTTGTCAAATAATTGTATACTGTATAAATTGTAATCCCATATTCCAGATGGATGAAAATCAAGCAAGATCAATTAATTGCTTATTTCAAGTTGCTTGAGATGTTTTTGTCCGGTGACAGTCTCTCAAGTTCAGTAATGTTCATACAGTGTCAGAAAGTGACGTGAAGAAGTGACATTCTTAGGGTCACATCTGGTGAAGTTACACATGCATTACCGCTGTGTTATTTGATCTATGTAGCTTCACTCAATAGTTTCTGATTTGAAGGCAACCTGAAATGACAGACAGCAGGTTAAATATTCCTCAAAAGTAAAACAATGAATTGATGTTTTATTTAAAAGATATCTTAAATAAATCACTTTGCAGCTCCTTTTCTTTGAGAAGCATAAATCACTCTTAGCTCCCACCAATGTTTAGTAAAGTGACACAAAAGGCTGTTGGTATTAAAACTAAATACAGAAGAACACATTGACAGAATACATTACAAGAATACCAATATTGAACTGGGTTGATCAACCAGCTGACCATTAACTATTCTATAATGCAAGTTTCTCATCAATTTTACTTTTCACTTATCAAATGTAAAGCTCTAATAGACAGAGTTACTCATTTGAACTCAATAGCAGCATACCTTTTAAAATAGTATTTTATGAGTTAATACAATCTGAAAGTCATCTCATTATTGAAATCAAATGCAATTCTCAAACATAGATGTTGCAGGTTTACCTTATTTGCTTGGGTCTCTTGGTCAGCCAAAGATGGAAGCAGTGATTGTCTTGGATTTTCTGTTTCATTTCTCGAGAGTTCAAGGTCCAGCCATGTTGCTTTTATGAAATGAAATCTTGGGATCAATCACAGACCCAGGTGTGCAAATTTATGCTTTTTAACAAAATATTCAGTTTTATAAAGAAAACGTTAGTCTTACTCCAAATTATATAATTTTGATCTGTAAACAATACTCTTTATTATTCAAAAGCTAATCAGTTTGGAACACTGCAACTTAGAAGTTCTTCATACCAAACACATTTGAAACACAGAATGTTGGTAACTTCAAAGTACTGTCTGGGTATTTGGTGTAAACAGTTGATCAGTTATATCATACCACTCATAGATCTAAATCATTAAATGACTTTTTCTCCAATGAAAATGAAGCCAATGTCTTCTTTAGTGGGATCTCAACCTCTGCCACACCATAAGCTTTTCTTCTGTGTTTCTTTCTTCGAAATGAAATGTAGCAGACCAATGCAAAAGCTAAGGCAAAGAGTCCAAAGCATAAAGCTGACAATGCTATCAAGACAGTCTCGCATGGAAACACATCTAGTTTTGTTTGAAAAGGGTCAGTTCTTGTCTCTGGTAGACTCTCCTCTATCCTGATGCCAGGATCTTTCCTCAGTAGATTTTCTATGTAGCTCTCGTTGCTCAATGTTTCATTGACGAAAAGGTTAACTATAACAGTGCTGTGAAGTGGCTCTGGATATCCATGATCACTGACTTTGACCAGCAGTCTATACAATCCATAATCATTCTTCACCAAAGCTTCATGCAACGTGATGTTGCCGGTGCCTGCATCAATGACAAAAGTCTCTGGACGGGGTCCTCTGTGACCAATGATGCTGTAAGCAATGACAGCATTCATTCCTGTGTCTTTATCAACAGCATACACTTCAGTAATGGAAGAGCCAGGAACCGTGGATGGGAGGACGAGAAGGAAAGAGAGGTTAGACTGAGGGAACAAGACTAATGGTGGGTTATCATTGACATCTATCAGAAGCACTGTCACTTTAGCAACAGCAGAAAGAGCAGGTTCTCCTCCATCTGTAGCTTGAATCCAAAGAATATAGGAGCTCTGCTGTTCCCTGTCCAAAGGCACACTTGCCATGAGGTTTCCCTTGCCTGTGTCTATCACAAAGTGCTCACTGCCATTAAGGATAGACAAGGCGACCCAGCCATTGGTCCCAGCATCAGGATCCATAACCCCAATCACACCAATCTCACTAAAACTCGGGTAGTCTTCAGGGACAAAGAAGTTGAAGTCTTTGTTGATGAACCTGGGGCTGTTGTCATTGACATCCAGGACGGTGATGATCACGGTGGCGGTAGATTCCAGGGACGGTGTCCCACCATCGATAGCTCTGATGGTGAGTCTGTACCTGTCGTGTTCCTCTCGGTCTAAGCTGGTGGATACAGAGAGGGTCCCGCTGAGTGGGTCCACACTGAAGACCGGAGGTACCCCAGGGCTGAGCATGTAGGTGATGTTACCCATCTCTCCGCTGTCAGCGTCTGTGGCTTTCAGTCTGGCGAGGCGGCAGTTCGGGAGGTTGTTCTCCTCCACCAAGAGCTGTACTGAGGGGCTGCTGAACACCGGCGCGTTGTCGTTCTCGTCGATGAGTTGGATTTGGAGGTGGACCCTGCTGGCTAGCCCGTCTGCGTTCTCCCCCACCACTGTGACCTGGTAACGCCGCTGGAGCTCATAGTCCAGGGGCTGCCCGGTCTCCAGGAGGTACTCACCGGGGAGGTCCTGGTACCGGGACAGGCGGAAAGCCGCCGCTGCCTCCCCTCTGTGCAGGTAGCAGCGGACCGGCTCCCGGTCCCCGGTAACGGTGAAGAAGGCCAAGGGGGTCCGGGGGGGCTCACTCTCCTTCAGGTAAAGCACGCCGTCCGCCTGCAGGGCGATGTACCGGGGGCTGAGCACCGGGGGTCCGGTAACCCCCACCGGGATAACGTTCAGGCTGACGGTGAGGGCGACCGGGGCGCAGCCGGTGCCGGTAGCCAGCACGGTGAGCCGGTGTAAGCGGGCACTGCCCTCCCGGATGGGGGCGGCCAGGCGGATGGTACCGGAGACCGGATCCAGGCGGAACAGGCGGCTGGAGCTCCCGGGGACCCGCTCCCCGTACGAGTAGACGACCCGGGCGTTGTATCCGAGGTCGGGGTCCTGGGCATGCAGCCGGGTGACGGTGCTGCCCACCGAGATGTTGGAGAACACGCTGAGGCGGAGCTCGCTCTGCGGGAACTCGGGGCAGTGGTCGTTAACGTCGCTCACCGACACCGTTACCGTGGCCGTCCCCGACAGGCTCGGGCTGCCCCGGTCCTCGGCCACCAGCTCCATCACATACCGATCCCGGGACTCCCGGTCCAGCGGCGCCGCCAGGACCAGGAAAGGAGCCGGCTTCCCCGGCACCGCGCCGTCCTCCTGGGCCAGAGAGAAGGCGCCGGAGTAGGCGGCGGGGCCCGTCCCCTGCAGCCGGTAGCGGAGCATCCCGTTGAGGCCGGGCTCCGGGTCCTCGGCCGCCGGTTCCAGAGGGTAGCGGGAGCCCGGCTCCGCGTTCTCCGGTACCGAGAGGCCGAGGCTGGAGGCGGGGAACCGCGGCGCCTGGTCGTTAACATCCTCGACCCGGAGCCGGAGCTTGAGGAGGCGGAACAGGCGGGGGGGCAGCAGCAGGACATCGAGCAGCAGCCAGCACGGTTCCGCCAGGCTCCCGGTACCGGGATCCGGGCACAGCTCCTCCCGGTCCAGCACCGCCGCCGACGTCCGCAGTTCCCCGGTCTCCCGGTTCAGGTCCACGAAGCGGCCGGAGCCCGCCGCCGACGCCAGGTTATAGGTGACTCCCGGCTCGCTCCGGTTCAGCCTCAGGTCGGTGGCCAGGTTACCGATGTAGGTGCCCGCCGGTGACTCCTCCCGGACCCGGTAAAGCAGCTCGGCGGCCCGGCCCGTGCCCGGTAAGACCAGCAACAGCAACAACAGCAGCAGCGGCGGCGGCTCCTGCAGAAAGGAAACTCGGTCAGAGAGTTCACACAGAACCGGCGCTGGACACAGTCTGCAACCCCGACCCAGCTCACACTCACTCACACAGAGACACACTCACACAGAGACACACTCACACAGAGACACACTCACAGACACAACACACACAGGAACCGGCGCTGGACACAGTCTGCAACCCCGACCCAGCTCACACTCACTCACACAGAGACACACAGACACACACACACACTCACACAGACACACTCACACAGAACCGGCGCTGGACACAGTCTGCAACCCCGACCCAGCTCACACTCACTCACACAGAGACACACAGACACACACACACACTCACACAGACACACTCACACAGAACCGGCGCTGGACACAGTCTGCAACCCCGACCCAGCTCACACTCACTCACACAGAGACACACAGACACACACACACACTCACACAGACACACTCACACAGAACCGGCGCTGGACACAGTCTGCAACCCCGACCCAGCTCACACTCACTCACACAGAGACACA